>NC_059438.1:18736806-18841699 GCF_021028975.2 Sphaerodactylus townsendi
CTCTAATCTGGAGACCTGAGTTAGTTTCCCAACTCCTCCACATGAGTGGCAGACTCTGGCTCATTCCACACATGCAAAATAATGCACTTTCAAACTGCTTTCAGTGCTCTTTGAAGCTGTGCGGAATAGCAAAATCCATTTGCGAACAGTTGTGAAAGTGGTTTGAAAATGCATTATTTTGCGTGTGCGGAAGGGGCCTCTGATTTGGTGAACCAATACTCTCCAAACTATTGTGGCCGATTTCCCTGGAAGAAATGACACCTTCAGCTTTATAGCATCACATCCCTGTTGAAGTCCCTCCCCTGCTCAAACTCTGCCTTTCATTGCCCCCAAATCTCCAGGAACTTTCCCAGATTTGGCAACCCTATGTACTGTAAAGCAAAAACTATGTGTTTGCAAGCACCCTGGTCTCTCCTCCTCTAAGACAGATTCATTTGATGCTTAGTTAAGCTTATGTGTTGAAAGTGTAACTATACTGGTACTGAAATTTGAACCTACTGAACTGATAATAGCCATAGAGTTTCGTACTGAGAAGAGCAACATAGAACTATGCATACAGAGGTGGGATCCAGCAGTTTCTCACAGGTTCCCGAGAGTAGGTTACTAATTATTTGTGTGTGCCAAGAGGGGGTTACTAATTGGTGATTTTGCCACGTGATTTTTGCCTTAGTTATGCCCCTCCTCTCAGCAGTAGCGCGCAGAACTTGAAGCAGTCTAGCAGGAGGTGCACCGGCGTGCGTGGCAGCCTGCGCCTGCGTGCATTCGTTTCCCGCCCAAGGACCGGCGCAGTGGCTGCGTCCTTGCCACAGCCCCGCCCAGGAATGCCCCGCCCCCGGAATGCCTGGCCACGCCCCCATCGTGCCCTGCCCAGCCCCATTGGCGCTACGCCACAGTTTGAATCCCACTACCATGGGAACCTGTTACTAAAATTTTTGGATCCCACCACTGTATGCATTTCTTTACAAAGTGGCTACATTGTTTGGTGTTCTAGGGACTATAAGGGATTTAGATATTAGGAATTGCAATGGAATTGGCAGCCCATACTTATTCAGAATCATGTTTATTCTGAAAATAATATGGTTCTGCTAAACTCAATCCTGCCACAGGTAAGCATGAATGTCATTTTCACACACTGAAGCACAGGGAGTTGATAAAATAGATCACACCATTTTGAACAAAAAGCTGTGTGGACATCCTGTAGGAAATGTTTTATTTTCAGACCTCAGAATGTTTTATTTGTGTAGAATGGACTGCTGTGGTACAAATGTAATACATTTAAGAATTATTCTGATGGAAATATGTGCTTTTGGTGAAATGCTTATTTTTCATTTTTAATTAAGGATTTAGAGACTGTGGTCACAGACACGTTACTCCTTAGTGTGTGTTTTGTCTCTTAAGACTTATCCACCCTTCTTATTTAAAACAAGCTGCTTCTAAACCACCAGTAAACTAGTAGAAGGACATAATGCAAATTGGAATCTGACAGCATTTAGTAGAGCTTTTATTCCCCCCGCCCCAAAAAACAATATTTTGTAATCTCTAATCAAAACATTCAGACCTGAACTGCTGAAGTCAGCTTCATTCTAACATTACAACTGAATCTCATTTATAAGTAAATGAAATTCAAGAGGATTAAATTCAATTAAAATCACTTTGAAGTTTCGTATGGAAAACTATTTCCCTGTGATATAAATCAACGTATTGTTATTGCTTTCATTTTCTTGTCCGTAGAAAATTTCTTAAGGAAAAAAATGGAGCCAAAATTATAGGTGGGGAGGAGAGAAAAGAATTTGGGACCCCCACAAATACACCCAAGTCCTAAATTAAAGGGTTTGCTGAGATGGTTGTGTGGATGAAATCTTTTCTGTATGGGTTGCGTAGCAGGATCATAGTAGCAGTACTCTTCCTTTCAGCTTCTCTGGCTTGTACTAGATGCCGCACAAATAGGAACTCGATTTGAAATGCGTCTTTGTTTAAAAATGCATTTTAAGTATACATTCCCCCCCTCCTATGGCATGATCACAGCAGATCAATTAACTTCAATAATCTATGGATTACAAGGCATATCAGACCTTCAAAGCTGTGCGGCGTCAGATCTATTCTCAAAAGGGCTTCAATTACTTTAATAGTTAATAATCAGTGATATGACTCATTTTCTCAACTAAATCAGGATCAGTTGTCATTTGTTCCTGCTCTGTCTGAAACTCTTAATTATGGCGAACAAGCTTCTCAACACCCATTGTATACTTCCACAGTGAGCTTTGCCCCCATAGTGGTGGTTAGTATTTCAACTTGAGCTTGGGAATTTACGTGTGCATGTGTGTGTGTTTTTTCCCCTTCTTCCTGTGAAAACCCCTTGCCCCCCCTCCCCCCCGACACTTAGGATCTTAGGACAAGTTCCAGTTTCCCTCTAGCCTAGCAAATACCAAAGCCCATTGAGAAAATGTGCAATGGCCCGACGACGTAAACACGTATCCACTTTTAATTGTCAGTTGAGTTGTTGATCTGAAACCTTTTGCATTCGAACACGGAGAGTGCTTATGAATCCACTGGCATGTTCGCAAATACATCTTGCTAGAGATTTGCAGCTGATTAGTTATATAATTGTTATGAATCAGCAGTGGCGGAGCTTCCATGGGGCCATCTGGGGACAAATGCCCCAGGCGGGCCCCTGTTTGGTCACGTGAGGGGTGGAAAATTGCCCCACACCCCTCCTTCTTCCCCCCTCAGCCTAGCCTGGCTCTGCCAGGCTGCCTGGGATCGCTGGCGCCAGCTAAGGTAAGTGGGGCACAGGGGGTGCTCGAGGGTGTGTGTGTGTGTGTGTGCAAGGGTGGGGGTGCAGAGTGGGGGGCTCAGACCTGGCTCCCCTCCCCCAGGGCAGCGTCAGGCTGCCTCCAAAAACCTCCCTCCTGGAGGGAGGTTTTTGGAAAACAGCGCATTCCCGGTGGCGCGGTGCGAACAGCACCGCTGGGAACACGCTGTTTTCCCTGTCTCTCTCCCACTCACCTCATCGCCTTCGTCGCCCTGCTGGCCTCCTAAGACCCTCCCTCGCAGTCCTCTGACCCCTGGAGGTCGGAGGGCAGCGTGGGCGGGTCTTAGGATGCCAGCAGGGCGACGAAGTCGATGAGGTGAGTGGGAGAGGGACGGGGAAGAGGCGCCGGCCTCTGCGCCGGCCTCTCCTGCGCCAGCCTCTGCGGGGGCCGTTCGCACGCTCCCGTGCGAACGGCCCCCACCCCTCCACCGGCAGAATTCCTGCTGGTGCAGGGGCGCCCTTTGGCCCGTGCGGAAAGGGCCTCAGTACGCTCAGCACATAATAGGGTTGCCAGCAGGAGATTTTTTTGGAGGGGGGGAAGAGGGCAGAAGAAAAATTTGAAAAGAAAAATAAGACCTTGTCTACTTGCAGGGAATTCTTACCACAATGTTCCTTGTGGTTTTTAGAGCTACACTTTTCACATCTGCGTGTCTCTAGGAATCACCCCTACTCACACATACTTAAATGTCTCTGTTTTCCTATGCGTTCCCTTTACCTGATTTATACTTTTCCGTATGAGCACCATGATCACTTTGGAAGACAAAATGTGCATGTTACGGGAAGTAATTCTGAACAGTTCTGCTCAGAAGTAAGTCCCATGTTATTTAAAGGGGCATGTTCCCAGGAAAGTATCTTTTGGATTGAAACCTTTATGATGTAAATACATATAGAACTTTACATATAGATCCTTTGGGGTCAGTGTTGACGATGGAGTGCATTTTATAAATGCCAGTTTTGTTTGTGCCCTTTAGCATCAGCTGAACCACAACAAAAAGCAATCGTATGTCTGTACATTCACATAAATTAGTTCTGTTTTCAGTATTTTCTCCACTCATGTATGCTCATCATCAACATAACATGAGGAGGGAAAATATACAAATGAACTCAAGGAGCCGAGCGCTGCCTCAGACTTCACACCCTCAGATTCCACAGTTAATTCCTGGAATTTCCCTTGCTAATCCAGAATTAAGGGTGAGTGGAATGCCCCCAAGAGAGAAATCCTGCAATATTAAAGAAATAAAACTGGGGTGGGGAGAAACCTCTTCCCCTGGAATACATGTCCCTTTGCAATTTGCTTAGGCCCCTGAGTTTAAAGAAGTTTATAGGATGAACAGAAATATTAGGGACGCCACAGTTTTTAACAGAGAAGGATAATAAATGGAACACATCTGATTAAATCATTTTCTCTCTCTCTTCGTGATGACTCTACTGGCAGCAGAGGCAGCACCCAGCTAAATACCACAAGACCCAGGTGCTAACTGTGCATGTTATCCATACAGCCGTGACATATGGCATTCTTGGTGAGCTCCACAAGCAGCTGTGCTTGTGGCTCCAGAGACGCAGCTGCTGGGTTTCTTGTACGGCTGAATCTCTCAGGGCTGGCGGCAAACGGGCATCTTTTTTCATGGAGAGGTACCTTTTGTGCCTAGGTAGCCCATACGGCAAGAGTTCCCTTGCAATATCGCCAGGAGTAAAATTAAATTCTTCTTGAAAGAATTAGCGGCCTCTAGATCATGATTTTTTATTTTTTGTCATCAAGTCGTAGCTGACTCATGCTGACCCTGTTGGTTTTCAAGGCAAAAGATGAACAGTGTTGGTTTGCCACTGCCGACTTTCTGTGGAACAGTCCAACTTCCGTGGTGGTCTCCCATCAAATTACTAACGAGGGGCAACCCTGCTTAGGAGCTGACATAATCAGGGTAGCTTGATCTGTCCAGGCCAAGGCTTGAATCTTGAGAAGTCATTGTAAAGCTTGCTTGTCTCCATTAATTTTTCCATCCCCTTATAATTTACCAAGCCAAAGGCAGCCTACCAGTTAATGTATTAATTATGGCCTGCTTTGTGCTTGACTACTTTTTTTGGCAATTCTAAGCATGCAGCAAAACCAAAAGACCCCAGAGGGCTGCTCTGTGTAGGTAGGAGACAGTGTAGGGTTGCCAGTTTCCAGGTGGCAGCAGGCAATCCACTGCTGCCACGCCCGATTGCCTGCTGCCCAAACAGTGCAGTGATGCAAGGGACAAAAACCAAAAAACATGCCAGGACATCATTTCTAATCAAAACTTCGGAAATAAAGTGACAGACCACTGCAATCCTCTAGGAATTCAACTCATCTCGGTGGTCTTTACCATAGAGATTTGCAGGGTGGTTGTGGATGTCACTTCCGGTTTTTCAACCAGAAATGACGTCAGAATGTCAGTGACACTGTGTTCTGGTGCTGCCCTCTTGGAAAGCTGCCAAAGGTTTGCAGCGAGAGACTGGAAGTCCTAGGATTGTGTTTGGCTTGGTGCATCATATGTTAGGGGAACGTCTCTACTTCTACCATTATGAATCATTGGACTGTCCCATTGTGGATGGTGTTTTCCTAAAGATTCTCTGTGATTTTTTTTTGGGGGGGGGGGGAATCTAGTAAATATCTGAAGCAGACTGCTTACCTGAAACAGAGTACTTACCTGTGTCTGTGAACATGATGCAGGGATTGCGGTCATCCTATTGGAGCTGAGAGTTTGCTAACGGCCTTCATTGGAAACCACACTTAAAGTAGCAGTGTCTTATTTCCCATGACACTGAAATTATAAGAGCCCATTTTTCCCTGCTAGAACTCTGAACTTTGCAAACACATTGTGTGAACTTCTCAAGTTTTGCTGTTGCGCTCGTTTTCTCAGTATTAATTTGGTTTTTACTGCACTTTGGAAATCATTTGAATATTTATAAATGTAAGTATTTATTTTCCTAGTAAAATTAAAGCCCTATTGTCTTGCAACTAGCCGTACTTGTTCTGACACTCCAGAAACAAAACCTTCTCAAGTATGATAACCTTTATTTATAGATGGCAATAAGCATATTTAGCAATTTTATTATTCATGACCCTTGCACTAAATATCATAATCAGAATACAGATGTGCGAGATAATTTCCATGGGCAAGTCACTGTAATAATTCTTGTACCATGAAAATAAAATGGGATTGGGAGAAATAATATGTCCCTGTTATAATAAACGTGTCTCAGAAGAAACAAAGGGGGTTGGGAAATGGCTGAGAGGTCCTACTTTAATAACCAACTTCATAAATATATGGCTACCTCTGAGTGCAAAGCAATTCAGCTGTAGAGTTATACATTTTTCTTTTCTTCTATGTAGGTTTCTTCCCTATATAGGCTTTTATATTTATTGCAAAAGAGAATACAAGCTGCATCTCGCATATGTATTTATTCTATATAAATGCAGTCGAAGGAGTCTTTTTACCACTAGAAAATCAAACCTAATCTTAATCCTGTGTTTTGTTCCACTACAAATGAAAGCTGCAGATAATCAAGCAGGTGTCATATTTAGATTCTGTACTTTAATGGACTATGCAGGAATTAGTTATACCTATCAGGTGAGTGAATTCAAAGGAGGACAGGACTCCAGTAACTTTTGCAGTTTTGGATAAGAGAAGGTGGAAGTTTGTCATGTGTCTGAATAAGGTATAAAAGGAGAAGATACTGGTATAAAAGGATTTATACTCACCTTTCTCTCCTGTACGGAGACTCAAGCTTCTGGCTTACAAGCTCCTTTCCCTTCCTCTCCCCACCACAGACACCTTCTGAGATAGGAGAGGCTGAGGGAGTTATGAGAGAACTGTGACTAGCCCAAGGTCACCCAGCAGGAAAGTAGGAGTGGGGAAACACATCTGGTTTGCCAGATAAGCTTCAGCCACTCAGGTGGAGGAGTGGGGAATCAAACCCAATTCTCCAGATTAGAACCCACCTGCTCTTAACCACTACACCACTATACCCATGGTCCAGCATGGAATGGTGGCAGAGGAATGATATGTTGGTTCGGAGCCAGTGCACACTATAAGCCCAATACCATGACATGGTGTTTTTTTTAATCAGTTCAGAAATTTTAATAAATATGTACTTCATAAATATTCAGATTAAAGGGATGGTATGAGATTGTGGCATGTGCATTTTCCAGTTCAAACACAGAGTGAAATTATGGCTTCATTAAAACAACTATGGGGCTTTCCCCACTTACCTTCTGCTGCGTGCTACTCCGGGAAAGTAGCACGGGGTCCAGCGGCCCTCCCCACTTGCAAGGGCGGCAACCACGCAGCCGCCCCGACGCTGCCGCTCTTGCACCACTTCAGCGCGCGTCATTCCTGGCGCTGAAGAAACGGCACCTTTTGATGACCCCGCGCAGAGCGGGGGGTCGTGGGGAACCCCGAGAGCGCGCCAGGAATGACGCGCTCTGAGGAGGCGCGAGAGCGGCGCGCAGCAGAAGGTGAGTGGGGAAAGCCCCGGCGTTCAGTGCCCTGACCTGGATAGATCAGGCCTGAACCCATCAGATATCAGAAGCTAAGCAGGTTCAGCCTTGGTTTGTACTCGGATGGGAGGTCAATGAGGAAATCTCACCCTTCCTCTTTTTTTTGTCTGCAGACCACTGCTTACACAAGACGCTGGAGGGAACAATTTCCACCCCTCCCCACTGTAACCTGCTGAACCAAATGGCTATTGTTCTAACCATGGGAATGAACTTTCCAGGGTTCTGAAAAAACTGATGAGGAGACAGGAAAGTTAGGAAGTAGGGTTACAGGTCCCCCTGGCCACCAACGAGGAACAATAGAGTAGGATTTCTAGATCCAGGTTGGGAAGCTCCTGGGAATTTGGTGATAGATCCTGGGAAAGACAGGTACCTCAGTGAGGTTCCCTGCCATGGAGTTCACCCCCCAAAGCATCTATCTAGCCCAGGGGAACTCATCTTTGTAATCTGGAGACATAATTCTAGAGGATCCCTAGGTCCAACTTGGAGCTAGAATCCCTATCAAGAAGACAAGTAGCAGCCAGCACTTTCTGCTGATGGATCATGGGACCCCTACATCTTTGTTATATATTTGAATCCACTCTGTGTGTGAGAGAGGGAGACAGAGATGTACTGAGTCTAGATAAATGTATCTACCAACATTGTGTCTTGCCTACTCCTTTTGAGATGCAAGGACCACACCCTTTGTGGTCATCCTACACACATTATGTAGTATTCCCTAATGGTTTTATTAGAGAAGTTTATTTTTGTAAGCTACTATTACACACACACACGATTCCTTCCCTTTTTTTCTCTTTTCCCCCAAGAAACTCAAACTTAAAGAGAAGTGATTGATGGCTTTCGGATGGGCACATAATTTGTCCTGCTACTGTTGAAAGCATCTGAGAAGTGATTGCTAAGATATTACAGATTTTTCAGCTAGGTGTTACATGAATAATTGTTACATTAAAGTATGTGAAATAAACAACTGTAAAATGAAATATATGTGGGATCCAAAAATTTCAATAACAGGTTCCAATGGTGGCGGGATTCAAACAGTGGCGCCGCTGCACACACGCACCTCCAGTCCCTATTGGGCAGGGAGGTTGCTTTAGTAACCCCTTCTTGGCACTCAGGTTGGATCCCACCTCTGTATATATCCCTCCAGTGCCTTTTCAATAGAGGTGTGTGTTTGGCAAAGCCAACCCCCCCAAACCTGTCTGTGTCTATTAAACCTAAATCCCCAAAATACTGAAAAAATGGTGCATCCCCCTATTTTTCGGGCTATGTGCTATTTTATGAATGTACATTAGGTTCAGTTATTTTGCTCATGTATCTGACACAGCACCTCTTATTAAGCATATTGTAAAAAGGTCCTTTTAGGAAAATGCTGTCAAGTATTTATAACGACAGCACAGAAGATCAGAGGAGGATATTGTTTAAAATCCCTGTAATATAAAACTGGTCAGAAATATCGACATCCATCAGTGTTAGAAGAGAAAAAAGTGACTTAAAACTGTGGGGAGGAGAATTTTTTTTTTTGGAATAGCATGTGATGCATATTCTTACCTTGACAATCGTGGATGCTGGCTCCACATTGTTATAAATTATAGAGTCATACCAAGGCTGGAGAATGACAAACAATGTTGATGCTATTAACGCAATACCAAGTTCTACGTGAAAGCCAAGCCAGCTGGCACCTTACAGATACACATTATTTTTTTAATCATTTCTGAAGCAGTTTGATACACAGATTGTTATATACATAAAGCCAGTCCGAGTCATTTTATTTGAGGATACTTTAAAGAACATGGGTTAAGATCACAGCTTTTGGACTTGTGTTTACTTCAGACATGCTTTGGGTGGATTCAGAACATGTGCTTGGATCCAAAGGTTCTCCACTTGTGGAAATATAAGTTCTGCTTCCAAAATGTCACCCTTAAATCCATCTCCATTGTCTGGATTCAACCAATTGTGTTTTTTTTACACGTTGAGTGTTAAGGCTTTCTCCCAAAGAATTCTGATTCCCTAGCTCAGTGGACAACAATCCTAGAGTTTCTTGAGAACAGGGAAATGAGTATTAAATCAATCTGTGGTAGATAATATATCTGTAAGTGGAAACCTTTGTTAGGAATAACCCTTCTTCCAGATGAAGTTGCCTTCCCATGCAAGAATTCGAATACTCACACAACCCTTCCTTCCTCAAAGGATGCCACAGTCTCATGAAGGGAGACTCACATAAATGTTGCAGATTAGAATTCTGACAATTCTTGCAAGACAATGAGATCCATTTGAACCCAGTGAATCCACTAGGCTAGCTTGCTGCTCACAATGCATGTGGAGCAAAGTGCTAGTTCTATGGTTCCTATAGCAAGCAAGAGGAACAAACCATCCTCCTGTTCTATTCAGCAGTTGCCAATTAGTTACTTACAAATATGAGGAGCCTAGAACTGTAACCTGGAAGCTGGCTAATTTCATAGTTGGCTGGAACATCTTCTGCCATTTCTCCTCATCATTCAATTCCACTCCATGAAATAATCTTTCCTGATATGTCTATAGTATGATGTTGACAGTGATTAGCATTCAGGGAAAGGAATATGTTAACTTTCATTGTGGATTGTTCATTTTTTACAAGAACAGGTGACATTTGGAGAGGCTCTTTTTGTATGATCCAGTTGAGGGTGTTGGATTTTAGTTTGCAAGGAATAACAAACCTATGGGGATCAATACAGTAAGACTTCTTACTCATTGTTATACTAGATCAGGGGTTATCAATGTGGTGTTTATGGGCACTGTGGCGTATTCTTGGCATTCACTAAGTGGGTTGGGGCCAAATGGGGGTTTTGCCCAGCAGGGCGTCTGATTGGCTGCTGGAGATACAGTTGGCTGGGCGATTATTTAAAAATTGCTTTTCCATCAGCTGCCCCCACCACACAAGGATCTTCACTGTATGACTGAAGGTAAGTTGTGTATACGTAAGAAAATATTTTTAAACAATGCGTTCATCTTAAAAGGTGTACTATTAAACAGACTGTCTGCCTGAAAAGCTGAAGATTTACTATTAGATTTATGCCTAACTTTAGCCAACATGGTGTAACAGTTAAGAGCAGGTGGATCCTAATTTGGAGCACTGGCTTTGATTCCCTGCTCCTGCACTTCAGCGGCAGACTCTTATCTGGTGAACTGGATTTGTTTCCTTGCTCCTACACACAAAGTCTTCTGGATGACCTTGGGCTAGTCACAGTTCTTCAGAGCTTTCACAGCCCCACTGACCTCACAAGGTGTCTATAGTGGGGAGAGGAATGGAAGGAATTTGTAAACCCTTTTGAGTCTCCTTATAGGAGAAAAAGGGGCTTTGAATCCAAACTCTTTTTCTTCTTACTCTCTGGCAGCCATTTTGTGGTTGCACCCACCATCCTATGTCAGAATTCCAAAGGTGTCCATGGGCATAAAACATTGGGGATCCATGTTCTAAATATCTCTTGCCATTACTATGGCCCAGATAACACTATAAGTGGTCCACATGTTTTGAAATAGTAATGTGGCATATTGATTATTTTCTAGATAGCACTTCCAGACAACAACCTTCAACTCTTTGGCAAGTTAGATCCTAAGAATGACTGTGGTTTGTTTAAGTTCTAAAACTGGATGGTGTCATAAAATTCCGTCTGTTGTGTTTTCTGTAATTCTGGGCGGCACCCTGCATACCTTACCCCTTGGAAAAATAAGCAATGAACCCTCTTCCTTCCAACACATACCCATCATCTCTAGATAGTCATCCCCCTGACATTTTCGCAACTTGATTTATTGTTTCACAAACAAATTTGTGTGGTTTCTTGAGCTTTGCTATAATTGCATTTCGGGAAGCCGCAAAGCTGAGAATATTCAATTTAGAACTTATTGTCTATGGGTTACACTCCCCCCTTTTAAACCATGCTTAAAATATCATCACTTGGGAGGGACTTCAGTTTTCTGGCTTCCCAAATTCTGCGGGCGGTGCTGTGCAAAGAAGCTAACTGGGGACAGTTTAAAATGGCCATCTAGATCCACAAATAAAATGTTGTATCAATAAGGTAGGAATGGAGG
Organism: Sphaerodactylus townsendi; assembly: GCF_021028975.2. Taxonomy (NCBI): domain Eukaryota; kingdom Metazoa; phylum Chordata; class Lepidosauria; order Squamata; family Sphaerodactylidae; genus Sphaerodactylus; species Sphaerodactylus townsendi. The sequence continues at coordinate 18,748,203 of NC_059438.1, forward strand.
TCCTCTGCGTCCAGACTTCTTGTAAAAAAAAAAAAAGGAGGCAGTGAAAATGCTTGGGAATGAATGAGCGAAACATTTCATACTCAGTAACCCACAAAAAACTGTCTGCTCAAAGTAAATTCACAAATTCCACATGAGTTTTGCAAATTCTTTCCTTATGGGCCACACACAGCAAAGAACAGGCTACTAGCTAAAGAGAACACCATGCCCTGTTAAAACAAACGGGTGTCTCCTCCAATCATCTTTAACCTCAGTGCCACTCATGTGAACCTACTCATCTATTGTCTGGAACAGACGAACTCTTTCAGGTGGAGACACTCCATCTCCTGGAATCACAACTCATCTCCAGATTATGGAGATCAGTTCTCCTGGAGAAAACGGCTGCTTTGGAGAGTAAACTGTGTGGCATTATACTCCACTGCCTCAAACTCCACCTTCTCTAGCCTCCAGCTCTAAATTCTCCAGCAGTTTCCCAACCCAGAGCTGGCAACCCTGGTAGACCAGTTTGGAATTGCTGTTGAGTAGCTCCATCCAGAGCCTGAGGTGGCAGGATGTGGTGCCGCTATCATGCCACCCTGTCACCTCCAGAGAGCATTCACCTGGTGCGGGGAGGGAGAAAAAACAGCAAATCTCCCTGGCTGTCCGAAAGCCTGCCATGGGGCTGAGTGGACTTACGTTACCTCTTTTGATGGGTTAAGTCTGGGGTGCCCTTCAGGGATGAGGCAGCCTATAAATCCAACCGATAGATAGATAGATAGATAGATAGATAGATAGATAGATAGATAGATAGATAGATAGATAGATAGATAGATAGATAGATAGATAGATAGATAGATAGATAGATAGATGGATGGATGGATGGATGGATGGATGGATGGATGGATGGATGGATGGATGGATGGATGGATGGATGGATGGATGGATGGATGGATGGATGGATGGATGGATGGATGGATGGATGGATGGATGGATGGATGGATGGATGGATGGATGGATGGATGGATGGATGGATGGATGGATGGATGGATGGATGGATGGATGGATGGATGGATGGATGGGTGGGTGGGTGGGTGGGTGGGTGGGTGGGTGGGTGGGTGGGTGGATGGATGGATGGATGGATGGATGGATGGATGGATGGATGGATGGATGGATGGATGGATGGATGGATGGATGGATGGATGATAAATAAAAGCCTGTTTGGCCACAGCCTAGAGCATTTTCTGGTCACTCTTGCACAAAGTTCCCTGGGAATATCCCAATCCCATCCCACCCCCCAAACCCACCCTGCACTGGCATCTGATTGGACACCAACACAGGGCAAAACACCAGCTGCCCTTCCGGGTTGGGTTCCTCCCAGGTTGTCCACCTCCGCCGGAATGTGCTGGCAGGCTGGGCAAATGCTCCAGCATTAGCTTGTGCCAGCTCCAAAGAACTGTTCCCCTGCCCCCTGGAGCTGTTAGTTTATTCAAGTCAGTGGGCTTAGAAGAATGTAACTCTATTTAAGATTTCACAATTGGAAGATTACAGATTCACAAGATGTATTCCTAGGTTCAGTTCAGAGAGGCATGTTTTACGTATTTATTTAGGAAATGTTTGTATAATTCCCTATTGGCGCACTCAAATGTTAACTCTTATTTTGGTTTCTTAGAGTTTTGGTTTCTTGTTTTGAATCCTATGAAAGATAATCTGAAGGCTCAAGAAACACCTACTGCAAACTTTATGAAAGTCTTGCTCTGTAAATTACCTGGATGGGGAGACTAAGTGGGAACCCTATTAGGAAGGAAAGAAATTAGTAAAGGAAATTGAATAAGCAAAAGTTGGTTATTATCTAGTCAGTCAACCGTCTTCTTGTCCCAGTCATTTTAACGGAAAGCTTAAACTCGTGCTTGCCTCTCTCTCCCAGTGGAATCAGTAGACTAAAACGTGCTTTCCTTCAGATCATGCCCCGTTTGTTTTTCTGCATGTCATGGTGAGTATGCAAATGGAAAAGTGATCCTGCATTTTGCAGTAATTATTATGCCTATAAAAGGATGCACATTATCTAAGGATTCACCCCGAGAGATCCTTTTTGGGGATGTAATGGAGCCGCTGTTCATCATTGCCACTGAAGAACAGCAGTCAACCACTGGAAGAGAGATACCAGCGCTGCGTATCTATGTGCACCGAGGTTATCGTTTTAAAAAGCCATGGCTGGTTGCAGAGATCACAGTGAAGCATCGGCTCTAAGAATAGCCTCCAACCAGCTAATTTGCTGCTTCCCCGCCCTGCCCCCCTTCCAGCATTTCAAAGATGGCATTGTGATAGTCAAAGACAAGGACACATCAGCAACATTTATCTTTCACTGTGACATCTTCAATTTCCTCACTTTTAAAGGCAACATTAAGCATCTCTTTACATTCAGTTTTCATTAGGGATGCAGGAACACTGTTGATCCTTATACTCTCTCAACGATTCACTTGTCCTTACATAACTTACTAATCTATTTTTTCCCCTACAATCATAGTATCCCCCCCCCGCCACATTGCTGCCGCCCAGAGTGAATGACCATTAGACAAAATTGTTATTTGCATAAGGTCGAGCCTCTTAATAGTCATTCTCATAATTCTTTACAAAGAAAAAACCCAAAAGGAATCAAACTCTTTTCCAAGAACCCCCTGGTTTGCTTCACTCTGTGTGTGTCGTTTTTATTATTAGCATTTTCTCTTCCGAGCGGTTAATTCCCACCAGGACTGAGTCAAAAAAAATTTCTGTGGGACACACTGTTCTTTCTTCACACACACCTAATGTTGTAGAGCTATTTTAGGCAAGCATTTAAATAAAGACCAATTTGACTAAAGAGCAAATCCACTTTCATTGAATGATGGCAAAAGGGCAGAGCTTAAGGAGAAAGGAAGATACAAAGCATTCAGCCCCCCCCCCCCCCGGTACATTTTAATAAAAGAAATTATCTTGCTGCTTAAAGTGACATATTAAAAGATGTATGTATTGTGGCTTTTTTAAAAAACACAATTAGATAACACCTTGTCAAGTACTTATATTCTTTGCTGACAGCCTTGAATGCAGTCACAATAACATCATTGCTATTTCAGCATATTTGCTATTCTGTTGCCATTGGCAGAGTCAGCCATTTTATAAAAATGTTACTGTTTACCACTTTAATCATCAATCTAGATCTAGTCAAAACAAGAAGTCAGAAGGAGTAGTAAATTATACTTGTGCAGCTCGGATGAGTTTGAACTGTTTTGCTGGAATTCACTGAAAATAATTGTGTGTTTCTCATCCCCTCCTACCCCATCCTGGGGGGGGGGGGAAGTGAGAAAAAATTGAACAGAAAAATTATGTTAGACGATTTTGGATAATCGAAAAAGATTTCCTGTAGATTCAAGGAAGGGAAAAGATGTATTTTCAATATTCCAGAGAAGGAAAACTAAAGGAAAACTACAAATTCTCTCTGTGTAGTTTGGCCCACTTTCCTCTCCTCCCCCCAAAAAAGTGTTTCTGCCTTCCTGGTTATCAGTTTTCCATTTATACAAAAGGGTAGCCATCTGTCATATCAAAATAAAACAAAGTTCCAGTAGTGCCTTTAAGACTAACAACATTTATTTCAGTAAGAGCCTTCATCAGTCACTAATGGTGCCACAGGATTCCTAGTTTTATTTGCCTGTTGATATTGGCAGAAAGTGCAGACAAGTGGCATCAGATTGGCAACCACTCCGTAGCGTTTTAAGGCAAGAGGCATTTGGAGGTAGTTTGCCACTGCCTGCCTCTAGTTGAGCTGAGAGTGTGCTAAGGGAACTGTGACTGGCCCGAGGTCACCCAGCAGACTTCCTGTGGAGTGAGGAATCGAACCTGGTTTTCCAGTCTAGAGCCTGCTGCTCTCAACAGCTGTCACCTCAGACATTCTTGATGTAAACCTTCCTTCCAGTACCTCTTTCCTTCCATTTCAGAAGCACCAAATCTCATCTGGGGTTCTGTTATTGATAAATACACTCCACACACCTTCAGAGACATGTATTTATTATAGAATCATAAGAGTTAAATTGCATGTTTTGATACAACTTGGTGTATCCCTTCCTGGACTGCACTGCCGTCTGACTGTAATCTCTTTGTGGGTAGTAAGTTTTTTTGACTGGAGCATCATTATTGCTTGCAGGTGATGATAAACAAGGCCAGCAGAAGATGTAGGCGGAGTTTGGAGTAGGGTTTCCAAGTTCCTCCTGGCCACCAATGGGATGGAGAATAAGGTTGCCATATCCAGGCTGGAAAACTTCTGTAGATTTAGGGTCGAAACCTGCAGAAGACAGAAACCTCACTGGGGTGCAATGCCATAGAATCCACCTTCCAAAACATCCATTTTTCCCCAGGGGAACTGATCTCTGTAGTCTGGAGGTGAGATTTAATTTCACAGGATAACCTGGAGGGTGGCATTCCTAGTTTGGAATTGGGGTGGGTCTGCCTAACGAAGGAAGCCATTGCTGGGCTTCCTAGCAGAGGCGTACTGGGGGTAAATGGCTCCCGGAGACAAATTGTCTCCAGGATGCCCCCCAGGCTCTGCCCCCCATCACCCCATCTCCACCCCTGATGCCCCCAGGCTCCACCCCACACTGCCCTTGACCCCGCCCATGTCACTACAAAGGTACCCTTGTCCCTAGGTAGATACGCCACTGCTTCCTAACACAGCCTGTCTATTGCAATATGTTAGCATATTTAATCACATGATGTAGAGTTGCATAATTAATTAAATAGCAAATTTGGTGGGGCACAAGGGCCAATGATTAGTCTGACTCCGCTGCTCCTTAATAATACCTGGAACAGATGCTGTTCAGACATCCCTCTTCAGAGAACATTAGGGAATGGGAAGCTACATGTGAGGAAGGAAAGTTGGATCAAATGTGTTGCCTCTGCCTACGGGCAGTTGCTTGAAGGCAAGCTTGGCTTCTGTGCACGTTCACAGTGTACACTTGCTGGCTCATTCCCCACTGTTTGTTTGAACACTGGTGAGCTGACACATGCCAATAGATGCTCACATTTTTGGGTGCTAGAGGTGTGGCCAGTGTGCTCACTCCTGCTCACCCCCCCCCACACACACACACATACAATCAGTGGTGGGATCCAAAAATTTTAGTAACAGGTTCCCATGGTGGTGGGATTCAAACTCTGGCTTAGCGCCAATGGGGCTGGGCAGGGCATGATAGGGGTGTGGCCGGGCATTCCGGGGGCGGGGCATTCCTGGGCGGGGCTGTGGCAAGGACGTAGCCGCTGCGCCGATCCTTGGGCAGGAAACAAATGCACACAGGCGCAGGCTGCCACGCACGCTGCTGCACCCCCTGCTAGACTGCTTCAAGTTCTGCACGCTACTGCTGAGAGGAGGGGCATAACTAAGGCAAAAATCACGTGGCAAAATACCAATTAGTAACCCCCTCTTGGCACACACAAATAATTAGTAACCTACTCTCGGGAACCTGTGAGAACCTGCTGGATCCCACCTCTTCATACAATGCACATCTTGATTTCAATGTAGTGGTGTGTTCTGAAAAGGACTACCACAGAGGTTTGGATAACAAGGGGAAATTTCTTCCAATTCGGAGAAATTTGCTAAATTCTATATTGAATGCTTCCATTTTAGAGGTTGTGATTGTTAACGGTATTTTAAATATACTTTTTTTCTGTTTTACAAAGTGATAAATATTTGGTTAAGTGCTGCCCTCCAGAATTAAGTCCCAGCTTCTGTTAATGTTAAGTGTTCATGACTGGTGTGTTGTCCTTTTTTAGCTTGAATTCAACAGTGCTGTGAGCAGTTCATTTGATGTTCTGACCAAAAGAATTCAACAATCAAGATCTAGCCTTTTTATTTTTATGTGAAACAAGGCAGCAAATTTAGGTCTCTTTAATCACACGTTAAAATGATGGCTAGCACCAAGGGACTGGGTTTTGGAAACAGTGAAAGGACCAAAGATTTTTAATGAGATTCTATAAATATTAACAAAGAATATTTGTCTTGCCACTCTCTATCTTAAGAAATTAGCTAATTATAAATATTTCCATCAAACCATTTCTCTGCGGATTCTTTTGCAGTAGTGAAATGCGTTCTGTTGGCTTAACACTGGGGCATTTTGAAGCCAATTTCATAGCATGTAAATTTACCAAACATCCTAGAACCCCAAAGTTGAAGATTTATAGCAATACGTTTGATTTCTATATTGAAATAAGGTCCACAGAACAAAAAGCATAACATGTCGGTTTAGTCATGCTGATCTGCCACATGAATGGCCATGATTCTTTCTGATACGTTGGTTCACAGTGCAAACATTAAAACTGAGTTGCGGAAGAAGCGCTAGCGAAAAGATGTGAATTTTCGTTCTGTGGAAGATCAGAAATATGGGAATGAACATCTCCAATGCAAACCACTTGATCGGCCTCTTATCACCAGCCGCCATGGGTTCAAGAAAACCCACCTTTGAAAGGATGCTTTTGTGCATGTGGAAGTCAAGACTGCCCTCCATATTACGATCAGTCACTGACAGGCAAACACATTGTTCATAAATGAAGATGTCTGTTCTACAGTCTATTTTAAAACACTGTGGTACAGCATTTTAGGAAAAAATGCATTTAAAACTCTTGAGTTATTTTTGGGGGGGTAGGGTGGGGTAGGGTAGGGTAGGGTAGGGTAGGGAAAGCATAATGGAGACTTTGCATACTTAGGGACCACGTGAAAGACTCTTTTTTGCATTTGAAGTACAACACAGTGCATTGTGGGCTCTATGCCAGCTTCATTTGGGTGTGAAAATGTCTGGCATTTGGTTCGAGTTTTAGCTGCAGTTGGGCACATTGCTGTGAATTGGCTTTTCTGCCTGGTGAATAAACAATGTGATAAAATAGACAGGAGGCTAGCGTTGGAGCTACCCCATTGCTGTCAGAAGTCTTGAGTTTATTCCCTGTTCGGATGGAACCTTTCTTCCCTGCTTTGCTGGGATAACACTGGTGTTCTCCCAGTTCACTGTCCTGCCTGTGTATGATTGAATTGTAGTTCAGTGCATTAAAAAAAAATAACCTTCCATTTTTTCAGTGATGTATGACAACTTAAATAAGAGGAGCAAGGGGATAAACATGCTGGGAGGGGCAGATGTTCTTTGGGGTCCAGATTTGTTGGAAATATCAAGCAGAGGCAAGTATTACGCTATCGTGGACTACCTGGAGTTTGGTTGCTTGTTCTGCAATCCTCGGTCCTTTCTATCACCTGAACCTCAATTGAAAGAACAGGAATTTGGCTAATGTGGCCCAAAGAGTTTATGCATTTGGAAAATCTTCCTGTGTGCAATCTGGAACACTGGTTGCTGCATAAAATCTGCTAGGACAGGCCATCTAAGAAAGCTATGTGCAAACAAAAGCACAGGAAATTTACCATCATGCACGGGTGTGAAATTAGTTGCATGGTTGTGGCATTCCCAATGTTTTTTTTTTAATTCCGTGTTTGTGTGATGTTCATAGAAAAGGAGAAAGAAGAGCTCTGTTCAAAAGTGTGTAGGCCAAATACATAGAATGGTGAAACTGGATTGTGTTCACTGCCACCCCAGACCTCTGCAGATTCAGAGCCAGCGTGGTGTAGTGGATACTAATCTGGAGAACTGGGTTTGATTCTCCACTCCTCTACCTGAGTGGCAGGGCTTATCTGGTGAACCAGATGTGTTTCTACACTCCTACATTCCTGCTGGGTGACCTTGGGTAGTCACAGTTCTTTGGAACTCTCTCAGCCCCACCTCTGTCACAAGGTGTCTGTTGTGGGGAGAGGAAGCGAAAGGAACTTGTAAGCCACCTTGAGTCTCCTTACAGGAGAGAAAGGTGGGATATAAATCCAGACTCCTCCTCCTTTTCCTCCTCCTTCAACCAAAGGTTATGAACAAAGCACTCTGCAATACATCACTACAGATATTTGTGTGATCTTTATATTCAGACTTCCAACTGAGTGCTCATAGATGTGAAATACCACTTTCCCTCTTCCATTTGTTCTGCCTACTCAGAAGTTGTGAGTAAGAATATGTCTGCAGAGGACCGTTTGGAATTAGTTTCTGCTGGTTCCTCCATTTCTTCATGTCAGAACGGGGGTATATAAAAGAGCTGGCTTGGAGAGATAATATGACAGTTATGTTGCTCAAAACCTAATGTCCTAGTAATTTCTCCCGAAGCTCCAGTTGAGTGATTAGATGAAGTGCCTTATTAACCATAGGAAAAATTCCTGTGCATGTCCATAATTGGCTTTTCGTCTTTGCCATAATCCAAATAAGACGGGAAGAATTTGGGGTGTCCATTTTAATGGAATTTGAACTATCCAAACTAATTTATATTGAGGTGCTTGTAATGTATGTTGAGGTGATCGTTGATAAGAAAACAAATTTGTGATGATGTCAACAAGTAAAACCACTGAGGGGAAATTCTTATTTTTAAAAATATATTTATTATTCACGTTGTTTGTTACAAATGTGTTACAGACAAGGGAACTAAGGTGGGTACATATTTTTGGGATGCTTGACATCACAGAAAAGCATTTCCTCTGACGCACTTCCAGCAGGAATGATTTTGGATTTCTCCTCCCTCCAGTTTTTGCTCGAAAGCCGTCTTTGGATTTCACTTCTCCCTAACTGTGAAATGGACACATTATTTTTGTATAATTTTTTGTGTTTCCCATAAAATGTTTGCATTTCAACACTATGCATCAATACGTTTTACTTTATAAGATTATTATGGGTGTAAATGACAAACATTGTCATATAAATACCATATAAGTTACATTTAGAAACAGCACCTGCGTGCATGCACGTTGCAAACAAACCTTTGCAACTCACAAAGAATAGGAGAAAGCAAACCACTGACAAAAAGAAACCACAATCGAAACATTCAGTCATCCCAAATTTTCCACTGATTATATGTGGTGGATATCCAACAATTCACTGACTTTCTAGCAATTCGTGACAGTGACTTTGGTGGTCCAAAATATTCAGTGTAACCCTCTGTGTTAATTTTATTTCTGCACTGTTCCTTCTTTCTTTTCCCCCAAAGAAGAGAGAGAACTCATTTAGATCCTTAAACGTAGGTGTTGAAATCATTAATAAAAGAAGTGCCAATAAAAAAAAACCTAGTGATACCATAATGGTAGAGATAAAACACTGCAGCGAATAATTAGATGCTAGCATCAAAATACTGCATGAAACGAAAACAGTGGGGTGTTTCCGTTTAAAGCAGTTTTTTAAAAATTTTATCTTTACCTGAACTCCTTTATCTTTCAAATTGGCTTTTGATTTTTCTCCCATGTTATTCATTCCCCTTTTGTCTCCCTTTCTTTTGCCTTCTCTGTGGCGTGTCATCCTGTAGCTCCACCCAGCTTCTAATTCTTTGTGTACCCTGATCACATGAAGCGGCCACCTACTGAGTCTATCAAGGGCAGCGTTGTCAGCTCTGACTGGTAGAAGCTTTCCAGGGACTTGGGCAGTAATCTTTTACATCACCTTCTACCCCCGTTATCTTAAGTGGAGGTGCCAGTGACTGAACTTGGACCTTTATTTAAAAAAAAAAAGAATTTACAGGCCAATTCATGCTTGCCCATGACCGATATTCAATTTTAAACCTTACCATTAGAGAAGGGGGCCAGGCCAGGGCATTCACGGGGGGTAAAGTTGATGTTAGATGGCTTCCACCAGCATTTTAGCCTGGGAATGCTGACCCCCAGACCTTCAGACTTCCACTACATGAAAATGCAGTGTAAGCCTGTGTTGCCTATGGGGTAATTTGAGCGGCAAGAGGGTTTTTGCTTTCCTTCCCTTCTGTGCTACACAAGGCCCCTTTGGAGGTGGTGTGTTGTTGCCTTTACCATTCCACCTCTAGTCGCTGAAGCACACACACACTCCCCTCCCCCACACACACAATTAGATTGCACTATTAATCTCAGTTTTACAGAAGAGTATAGAAGAAGAAGAACTGTTATACTAGACTTGTCTCTGCCAGGTCCTTCCTTTCCCCTTCCCTTTCTACAGTTTTCTGCAAAAAGAAGATAAGTAAGTTTCTTCGTGTTGCATCTGAAGACGTGAGCACTATCTCCTGAAAGCTCTTGATGGAATAAAGGCTCATTCCGCACATGCAGAATAATGCACTTTCAAACTGCTTTCAGTTCTCTTTGAAGCTGTGCGGAATGGCAAAATCCACTTGCAAACAGTTGTGAAAGTGGTTTAAAAATGCATTATTTTGCGTGTGCGGAAGGGGCCAATGTTTCTTTAAGGTGCCCCAATATTTCTGTTTTGTTTTGCTACCATAAACTAACATGGCTTCCCATTTCTCTTTTCTAATGTTAAGGTTTAAACTTGTATACTGGTCATGGGCAAGCATGAATTGGCCTGTAAATTCTTTTTTTAAAAAAAAAAATAAACAAACAAAATTAAGTGTGCAAGGCAGAAAAAGTCTGCTCCTCTCCTCTGCCTTGCTTTACTGTGTGTAAAAGCAAAACCTTTATCCCAACCTAGCATACACTGGCTGTTATTCAACTCCAGATAACAAAACCGGTCATGCAGTGCCTGGGACCTTTCTTATGTAGTTCCTAAATGGGCCACCACCTCTGAACCTTTGTCAGAATCCAGCAGAAATTTAACACAGTGATTAGTCAAACACTTTCCCATGTTTTAACGCTCTGTAAAAAAAAAGGGATTTATGTGAACGTGTAACCCCTATGCCCAGAATGGGTTGGCCCAGAATGGGTTGACCCAGTAAGGGGGTGGAGACTCGGAGCAGCAGAGAGGCTGCAAGAGCTCTTTTGCAGAAGAAGCAAGGCTACCAGACTCGGACCTTGATTTCTATAAGCCCTTAACACCTTGTTAAGGTAATTTCAATATTGTTGGGAGCTACTGGGAAGGTAGTTGTTGTTTTGCTGTGTTGTAAATGTTGGAGTTTATTGTTTCAGGGTTTTCTTTTGTGGTTGTAATGGGTGAGAGTTCTCCTGGAAACCTTCATCATGTTGCAACCTGTTCATCAAGCCCTTGGAGTCTTCAGGAGCCAGCCAACTTGCAAAGAAGAAATTGGACTTGGCAATATCAGTAGACTGTAAATAGAAGGACTTGAAATGCAACCTGAACAGGACCTTGAATTGTAACGTTAAATGTTGATGTTTAATGTTAATTGTAAAGAGAAGTAAACCATATTGTTGTTTAAAAATTGTTGTTGCAACTCATTCCAAGTACTGCCCCACAGAACCCACAAGCTGAGGTTACAAACGCAGCTCGGAATTCTGTGGAGGAAAAGCTGGGGTATGACTAGAACTAACACAATAAAGGTTTGACAATTGGAAGGTTTGGTGGAGGGAATCCAAGCCTGATCTGCTGTCTTGGCTGTGGCCCACTGAACCAGATGGCCTTGTGGGAACTGTCAGAAGATTCCCGATCTGCTCCCTTTAGCCTTTGTTTCCGAGTGAGTGGCAACCAAAGTTGGGTACTTGCAAGAACTGACAGAAGCCCTGTTGCTCTGAACATCCCAAAATGCAGTCAAAATATTAGAAAGTTTCACATTTCAGGCTGTCAGCATTGCCGGGGTTTGTTTTTTTTTAAACGTTGGTTAGTTTTTATTTACTACTTATCTCTGTCTTGTGCCAGATAACGAGCTGTATTGTGGAATGAAGCCGGAAGGGTGAACACAGATGCATAAGGACAATATTTTGACTGAGGAAAACTGTCTGATGGACCAGTTGAAGATGGGAAGGGTGGCCGTTGAGTGATTTCTTCCTAATCAAAACAGGTTTCCTCAACTCATGAGGAGGGTTCCCCAGAGCTGCCGACACCCCTGCTCCTCCTCTGCCTTTTTCCTGTGACTTCCTACTCCTCAGGATTCCCCTTCTCTTAAAAGCGTTAGAAACCAGCGAAACCAGCTATTAATGGATGCATGGAAATAGTAGCAAAAAATAAACAGGATTTTGTGCATGTGTATGTATCTGTGAAAAAACCTGCATGGTATAGTGCTGTGGTGGCGAACCTATGGCACGGGTGCCAGAGGTGGCACTCAGAGCCCTCTCTGTGGGCACGTGCAAACAGAGTCCCCCCGCCCTTATCTAGGCTGGCCTGGGATGCTGGGCTTGATTATTAGCATTAAACCTAAGACTTAGTTTTGGGGAAGCAATGTAGGTAACCCTGATAAACGCTGTTAAACCCCAATGATTTTCATGCGAAGAACTGAAGTGCGATCCTTCACCTGGGAGTTAGCTCAGTTGCTGGCAATGGGGCTTGCTTCTGAGTAAACCCACCTAGTTGCATGGTTGGTTCAAAGCAGAGCCACCGACTACCACGAAGCTTACTCCCAAGTAACGCATGCCTCGGAGCTAACCATTTTTTCTGAACTAAAACCTCAGTATTCAGGTTAAATTGCCGTGTTGGCACTCTGCGATAAATAAGTGGGTTTTGTGTTGCAATTTGGGCACTCGGTCTTGAAAAGGTTCGCCATCACTGGTATAGTGGTTAAGAAGAAGGGACTTTAATCTGGAGATTTCCCCCTGTTCCTCATGAAGCCTGCTGGGTAACCTTGGGCCAATCACAGTTTTCTCAGTATCTCAGCTCACATGGAGGCAGACAATGGCAAACTACCTCTAAACCAACTCAAAAACCCTACTCGGTCACCTTGAGTCAGCTGTGACTTGACGGCACTTTCCATCACTTCCATGTATCTGTGTATGGCCTTTCCAGAAGTCTCTGGCTTTCTACTGTAAAAAACAGGATACGGCATTCTGGTCCTACAGACGTGTTCTAACATAATGTTGCTCCAGAGTCATAGCCCAAGAGACCAAATGTTGCCCACTGCCCCCACCGCAGCCCCTTGCTGCTGCCCAATGCCACAGTGGGGAAAATTGGGTTGAAAAAATGTTGTGGCTATGTTGCGATGTCACTTCTGGCAGAGGTGTAGCAAGGGGGGAAAGTGCCCGGTGCACTGGTGCGTCCTCTGCCCCGTCCCACCCTGGAATGCCTCCGTTCCACCCCGCCCCCGCTACGCCCCGGGAACCCCCCCAGAACACACTCGCCACACCCCCACAGGGGTGCGTGCTCGATGCATTGCACACACACCTGCCCCCTTGGAGCTATGCCTCTGACTTCCGGTCACATAACTGGATGTGGCATCACATGTTGCCAAGACTCTCTAGCAGTCCCCCAAAACTCTATTGTTATGTGACTGGAAGTGACACTGTGTGATGCTCATCCCACCCCCAGAAGCTACCAAGGGTTGCTTGTCCTTGGCTGGCAACCTCAAATTGCAGTCTACATTGAACTGCTCTGGCTACCACCGCTTAGACGCGCTAAACCGCTGTCTGCAGTTTGGAAATGGCACATACAGAGTTTGGTGACTTTGAGTAGTGCTGCGGGAAAATCTTAAGGAACTCTTGGCAGCTTGTTTTCATTATTACCAGTGCATCTTTAAAATGCACCATAGGCTCTGCTGTCTTTTAAATATGATCATAGCAGAAAGATCTGCCCTAGTTTTGGCCTTGCTTTGAACTCTGCCGACAATTTGACAACAGACATCTGAGGGGATGTTTCCCTTGCCGGATTGCTATTAACTCAGTTAAAATGTATATGACCAGACAACAAGCGCAGAGCGCAAGACCGCAGAGAAGTAAGGAGACCTCCGGGCCGTTCAGGCATCGCACCCCCCTGTCCTTTGCCCCCTCTTACAATTCTTATTACAGTACATTAAAACCCTTTGCTCTGTCAAATTGACAAAGGCAGCTATAAAAGAGGTCTTTTCTAATACCCAGTAATATAAACTATGTTTGTACACTTACTGCATAATCCCTAATTACTTCCATACTTTTATGTATAAAGAGCTTTGACGGTCGCATTTCAGAATACTTAGCGGATGGAATGAATTCTGAAATTATTTCTTTATAAACGTGGGGCAATCTGGCGCAGGGAGGGATTAATTTCTAGATTGGTGACATGGCTCACATTTCCGAATAAATATGCCCAGTGTCATTGATCCACAGGATGTCAAATCGGAAAGGGTGACACTGACGGAATTTGCACACGACCCCGCCATTTCTCTGGTACTTAAAGCAATTACCCTCCTGTTTAATAACAATGTTTATGAAATTGCTTTTTTGATTGGTTATCATCTGTGTCGGACCCATGTCAATAATGCCAAAGGCATCCCTTGGTGTAACCTTTCACCTTGTTTTTTTTAAAAATAATTTGCATTGCATAACAACTTAAGGCAGGGCATAATGGCCCTTCTCATAGCTCTGGGGTTTGCTTGATTCTTGACCTTGCAGTATATCATGGACCAAAGTTCGAAACTCCCCCAGTGTCCACAATGGATCCTAGGTTATGTCCTTCTCAATTGCTTGTGAGGAATACGCTCCAGCTTTCTTGTTTTACAGGGAACATGCTTAAAGTATCGTTGAAATGTAAGTTGCATGGTTTGGGGAATGTTGCTGCTCTGAGCTAAAAAATGCTTTTCGCTGAAAGCTTTCACCATTGACTCTTACTATGATACATCATGAAAGAATGGTATTTTCTTTTCATCCCCCAAGAAACAAGAATTCCTAGAATTTTTACTCATTCTCTTCTGATAGCCCCACAAATAATATGCAGAGAAGAGGCGGGTGGAATGTGATTAAACCTAATGGGTGTGGCACTAGATGGAATCAGCAGGGGAGAGCTGTTGTCTGTATGCCTTGTTTGTTGGCTTCTCTGATCATCTGGCTGGCCACTGTTTGAAGAAGAGTAGTATTAGTAGTAGTTTAGATTTATACCCTGCCTTTCTCTCCTGTAAGGAGACTCAAAGTGGCTTACAAACTCTTTCCCTTCCTCTCCCCGCAACAGGCATCTTGTGCGGTAGGTGGGGCTGAGAGAGTTCTGAAGAATTGTGTCTGGTCCAAGGTCACCCAGCAGGAATGTAGGAGTGGGGAAACACATCTGAATTCACCAGATTAGAGTTCACCACTCATGGGGAAGAGGTGGAATCAAACCTGGTTCTCCAGATTACAGTCCACCTGCTCTTAACCATGACACCCCACTGACTCCCAAGAAGGACTCTTGACTCCCCCTTTGATCTCATCTACCATGGGTTCTTTTACTTTGTTATGTTCTTATGATAGCCCCATCTTCTTTGAAGGAGGCAGGCTTGGGAAGTACTCTTCATGAAGAGATGATGGCTGGTGGTACAATCCATGCTGGGGGAGGGGGGATAGTTTTGCAGCAACCCTCACCAGCACATTCACTCCTTGTACCAGTGTAAGGGGCCCGCACATTGGTGCACCTTGTGCCACAGAAACAATACTCCCCTCCAGTGGATTTCCCTGCATTACTTTTTTTTTTCACAGAATCAAGGTGTCTCACATTTTAATAATGCAGGAAATATTCTTTTCTCAATTGTCAGAAGTTTGGAATGTGCCGCCATGTGCGATGAACTCTTATCCTTTCCTGCCAGCTAAATATTATCCCTGAAATTGTCTCCTTTTAACATGCCATTATACACTGATGTCAAACACTTAAATATTTCCATGTGCAGTAGGAGGTCAGGTGTATTATTCTTTCATTACCGAGACTCATGTATCAAACGAATCACAGGAAGTTTTATTCTCAAAGCAAATAGAATGATAAATATATTGATTATCCCCTTTTTCTCAACTGTTTAACTTGTGTCAGGGGTTTTGAATTAAATATATATGGTAGTGGACAGCAATGCCCTTTGGTTGGTCTGGGCTAGGCATCATGATATCAAGACCAAGGGAATACTTGAGCATGTTCTTGGAGCTGACTAAGATTATAGATTTTTTTCCCCTCTTCAGTCAAACACTATGCCTTTCCCCCCTTTTCTTTTGAGAAAATCAGTTAGATTTAGCACATGGAGAACAAAGAGTCAAGAAGTAATAGGATGAACACTCAACTTTAGAAGCTACTGAAAGAGCAGGAGGTTCTATCTATTGTATTCTTATCCAACCCTTATTCCAAAGAACATAGGGTGGTGTAGAAGAAGAGGAAGAGTTTGGATTTATACCCCCCTTTCTTTCCTGTAAAGAGACTCAAAGGAGCTTACAAACTCCTTTCCTTTCCCAACAATAGACATGTTGTGTGGTTGGTGGGGCTGAGAGAGTTCTGAAGAACTGTGACTAGCCCAAGGTCACCCAGCATGTGGAGGCGTATCTCTAATTTACCTGGTGATGTTTAAAAAAGGAAAAAAACTTAATGCACAGAATAATCACTGAATGCCTTTTAATATTCCCATTGTCCCCAACTCTGTCCATTAAGAAAAAAATGGTAATTTCTTGCTAAAGAATCCCATAACCCTCAAAGCACCTTCTCCAATTCTTTCACTGCTTGCATCGTTTGGCTCCGCACAGTTTTACAATGTCACCCGTGTACTGTGGGGCTTGTAGCGTTAGAGTAGCCATGGTGAGCCATCCGAAGAGGTGTCAGCAAATTGGACAGGATGTAATTTTGTTTTAGCTGTTGTGGGTTTTTTTACCTTATTTTAGTCCAACATCAGTTCTCCATTGCAATGCATTTGAGTGACATGCTGAATGCAAAATAACATAAAAGGTCTGCCCAGAGGCAGTGATGTGTCAGTGGAGGACTTTAATTATTCTTTTTGAATCATATACGATTCGCAAACCCAGGGTTTTTCTATTGGGGTTTGGGGGGGGGGCGGGGCGACAGAGGTTGCAGTGGAGTCAGGTGGAAAGTCATGTATCACCTGGTTGTCTGATTCTGTTTCCTGATAAACCTTAAGATACAAAATGGGGCATTATGAATCAGGGACTGTTCCACCCAATAGTGCAGGGGTAGGGAACCTGCGGCTCTCCAGATGTTCAGGAACTACAATTCCCATCAGCCCCAGTCAGCATGGCCAATTGGCCATGCTGGCAGGGGCTGATGGGAATTGTAGTTCCTGAACATCTGGAGAGCCGCAGGTTCCCTACCCCTACAATAGTGGAAGCAGAAACAAACAGTGGAATTTTAGAGTGCCTTGGTTCCATGAACATTTTAAAATACTTTTTCTGTCCAAATGCAGCCATTGGGGTCACAGCATCAGCGTTCGAGTGCCCCTGTTGCCACCAACATGGCCGGGCAGGTGCATGGCCAGGAAGAAGCTTTCTCCCAGCCATTCACAGCGTTACTCTGGCAGCTGGGAATTCAGACTTATATAGAGATTTCTTGGTGGCAGCAAGGCTGTTTCACTTTTCAAACCTCCTCATGCTGCCGGGGAGTCTCTTTGGGGTTGGTAGCTGGAGGGCAAGTGGGGCACCATGGCCGGGCACCCGGCTCTTGGATGGGACTGCCCAGAAGTTAAAATAGTAGTTTCCTTCTGCCAGTGAGAAATTGAATAGAGCCCATTGGTGCAATTATTGGGGTGCTGTGTGGTTTCCGGGCTGTATGGCTGTGTTCTAGCAGTATTCTCTCCTGACGTTTCGCCTGCATCTGTGGCTGGCATCTTCGGAGGATCCTCTGAAGATGCCAGCCACAGATGCAGGCGAAACGTCAGGAGAGAATGCTTCTAGAACACGGCCATGCAGTCCGGAAACCACATAGCTCCCCAGTGATTCCAGCTGTGCAATTATTGCTCTTAATGAAAATAAATAATTTCACACAGTTATCGACGACAATTCATTTCGCTTGCTAGAAATGAAGAAACAGCTCCAGAAGTACAAAAATTCATCTCTTGAGTACCTGTGCACATACATTCATACCCACGGGGAAGGGCATCTTAGAAAAATCTAAATAAATAATTAAATAAATGAGGGTTACTGATTGTTTGGTCGTGTGTACCGGATAAGAGAGTTGCCTATACATCAAATGTATACACATTCCTCTACTGTACAGATGAGGCTGTGAGATAGTTTGGTATGTCCTCTGACATACCTCTTTTCTGAAAAAAATGATGTGCAGACTTTGAAAAAGAGAAAGATCCTTGTGAGAGCCACATAAGAGGTGAAGCAAGGATTAGCAGGGTGTCGGCTGCCAAGAAAAAAATGGGAAGATGGATGGTTTAGATCTCTGCTGGAAGGTAGTAATGTCACACCAGCCTTCACAAATTCAGCACATTGATGGTGGAATTCTTAGTCCCAGTCTGCTCTGCAATACACAAAGAGGTACATTCTGGCAGTGTAACAAAAGCCAATGTGGGTGGCAAGGTAGCTGCAAATTTAAGCATGAATGCTCTGGAGGTGGGGGCTCGCACCTGATTACCAGATGCTTCAAGCAGATGGCCAGGGATAAGAGAGAACAGGGCTCCTAGTAGCTTCGATAGGGTTATAGAAAGCACCAACTCTTCTGAGATCAGCAATAATCCATCCCTGGCTGCGAATGTAGCAAGGCAGACTATGCTGTGCCAATAACTTAACACACATCCTGCTGATCTTCCTCAGCTTCTATTCACGGAAGTTAAAAGACAACTGATACACATGTACCTGATTTTGCATGAAAAGCAAGTACAGGGTTTGGACAAAATCCAAATGGAGTGAAAATTAGGCAGTCGATTTTGTCCCTTGATTAAGGATCAGTAAGATACTCCGGTATGTCCTTCTGGTGTGGATTGCAACCCCAAATGGACCTTCTGTAGCAAGAGATGTGATTACTATGAGCTCTTTTGAGCATTCTGAGAATTTGGGGACCGGTCTATAAAGCATTATTATGCCAAAGAGCAAAGGATTGGGCAGAGAGAAGTCATTAGAAGATAATGCAGAAGATGATTTTATCACATTCCCTGCCTGTGAGATTATATTTGCTTACCCTTCTTCTATACCATTCTACACTTAATGACAGCATGCCAAGTGATGAATTCAGGCTAAATTACAAGAAATGAAAGTTTATAAGAATTAGACACCATGGATGAATTGCAGGGATTATATAAAAATCACTCAGAGTTTGGTCACAAACTGTTTTCTCTGCCAAATTTTATTGCAAGAATTGTTTCCAGTTGCACATTTTCTCTGGGTCACAGCTGTGGCTATGACTGCATAGGAAAGTACCCTACAAATGGCTAACGGGTAAACTTTGGCACCAATATCTGTGACCGATACACAATGGTGAATTCCATACTGCACAAATATAATGTCTTTAGGACATTATAAATAGTGTTTTGGAAGGATAATTTTGCACAGCTCTCTTCTCCAAAATGAGTTCAGTTTGTTATATTTCTCTCAGCCCCGGGTTTTCAAAGATCGCTAAACTAGTGATCTCCCCCCCCCGCCCCCCCCAAACCCGGATTGAAGACTAGTAAGCTTAGACTGGAATAAGTCTGCATAAAGTTGAAGTGCAAACTCAACCAGTTTAAGGTCATTTTACTGGATGATGGAATATGCTGGATTATAAACTTCAGTTTGGGCATCTACATTGAGATTCGAACTCCACTGAAGTCAACGGGCTTAGGAAGGCATAACTCTGCTTAGCTTGACACCAGAAACCCTTTACCGAAAAAAGAAATAAATAAGATGACCAGTTATTATGGACATGTCTTTTTTGATGTTCTAATCACTTCACCAAGTATTCATTTTTTTCCTCTCTTGAACAAATAATTAACAAACAACTGTGCCGTTGTTTAATCGTTAGGTAAGACACTGTTTAAGGAAAGCCATTGCGAAAAGCTGAACCTTTGCCTGCAGAGGTGAAACATCCTACGAAACAAAGCAAAAGGTTTATGTTTCAAAGGTTCCAGAAGGAAAACGAAGCAGTACTGAACAGTTTTCTGTATTAAAAACAAAAAAAGAGACTTTTTAAAAAAGCTGTAATTCAATCCTGAGATGAATGTGCTTCAAAATGGCTGGTGCCCCTGTAGAACTTTGAAAACCTGAACAAACTCCTGAAGGTTTTCCTTTGCCAGCCTTCCCTCCGATGCCAGCTTTTTCACATGCGAACAGCTTGTATCTCCATGAAAACCAATGGATGGAACAAATTGTATTAAATTATGTAAAATGATACTAAAAACCGCCATCGAGTAGTTAAGGCAAAATATTTAAAAATAAGGGGGAAAAACCTTGTCTAATAAATATGCTGGAGGGATAATTTTTTTAAATTTCTTGGATATGGTCAAGAGGCATAATTTGTTTTTTAAAAAAATAGATTAAAAAGAAAGAAGACTGTTAAGGCTATGATGAAGAAATATGAGTTATCCTTTCAGGGGGCACACCGGCATATTTCTTTCATGAATCTGGCACCTGTGAATTATTTAGACTTCCCAATATTTTAAGAAATCTCGTCTTTGTGAATCTGAGCATAACCTTGTGACAGTTCCACATAGTCCCTCTCGATGATTCCACAGGAGTTGTCGCTATAGAACCTGTATCCAATCTCCCTCCCTTTTTAAAGCAGGAGGGTCTTAAAATAACTGCAATTAACACCACCTTTGACATATGATTAAGTATACTGTGGATACCCTTGTGAAATATGTTGCTGTGTTTCTTTGGGGATTGTTACGATAATATTGGCGGCTGTGATGTTTAAAATTGCTGATTTTTCACATCCAACGCAATCAATCCTAGAACAAAATGCAGCTCTTTCTGCATCATCATGGGTGGCAAAAGAGACCGAGATGGAAACTTTGAGTAGCGTTTAAACAACACCAGATTTGCAGACGACACAAAGCAAACTTTTTATGGCTGACACAATGCCAAATTTTCGCACACTTCGTTGACTCAGCACTTCAATAGTTACGAGTTGAAAGATCAGACTCCATTTAAGGACATATATAAAAAGCAACATTGTAGGAATGCTTTGTTTAAAGACATAATTATGCAAAACTGTGGTTTGACCTGATCTAGCAGGCAGGAACAGGTAGACTTTTTTTTTGGGGGGGGGGGGTCCTGTGGCCAGTTTGCTGGACGCTGGCCCTTTCTGCACAGATCACCTAAACTGTTTCTAAAACATTTTCGACACCCTAACCCTAACCCCCTCCCTTTACCACAATGTATGTCCGCACTCTCCCTCTTGAAATGATCCATGGCTGCAATTCTGTGATCTTTCCCCTTTTTTTGAACTAGATGTTAAGAACATAAGAACATAAGAACAAACCAGCTGGATCAGACCAAAGTCCATCTAGTCCAGCTCTCTGCTACTCGCAGTGGCCCACCAGGTGCCTTTGGGAGCTCACATGCAGGAGGTGAAAGCAATGGCCTTCTGCGGCTGTTGCTCCCCGCCATCCCCACCCTGGTCTGTTGAAGGAGGTGCATTTTGCAATCTCAGATCAAGGGAGGATCAAGATTGGTAGCCATAAATCGACTTCTCCTCCCATAAATCTGTTGTCCAAGCCCCTTTTAAAAAGCTATCCAGGTTAAGTGGCCATCACCACCTCCTGTGGCAGCATATTCCAAACACCAATCACACGTTGCGTGAAGAAGTGTTTCCTTTTATTAGTCCTAATTCTTCCCCCCAGCATTTTCAATGAATGCCCCCCTGGTTCTAGTATTGTGAGAAAGAGAGAAAAATGTCTCTCTGTCAACATTTTCTACCCCATGCATAATTTTGTAGACTTCAATCATATCCCCCCTCAGCCGCCTCGTCTCCAAACTAAAGAGTCCCAAACGCTGCAGCCTCTCCTCATAGGGAAGGTGCTCCAGTCCCTCAATCATCCTTGTTGCCCTTCTCTGCACTTTTTCTATCTCCTCAATATCCTTTTTGAGATAGATGCTGGATAGATGCTTTGATGTTTCACAGCCTCATGCTGTGATTCTCTGCACCTCATATACTTGATGCATCGAACATTAGCCGCCCCCTCCCACAATTAAAAAAAAATCAAACAAAAATGGTGCAAATGAGGAGGTGGAGGGGAATAGAAGGAGCTCAGATAATGGCACCAAGGAAGAAGTTCGGGAACAGCACAGAGACATGGGAAACATCTCAAATAGATTGCACAGACAACTGAAGACATCTTTAAAAAGTTTCAACCGAAAGTTGTTTTAAAAGGACATTCATTTAAAATATTTTTAGGCTGCAAATAAACCATTTAGGGGTGAAAACAATGCAGAACTCCATGGAGGAAACATTTTATTTCCTGCCTCAAAACATTTTTAAAACGTTTGCGCAGAAAGGGTCAGTTTTCAGGTAAAATCTGTAGTCAACCCCGTTGTGAGGGTCGTTACAGCTAAGGAATAGGCCGCAGGAGGCAGCTGGGAGGAGGGGTTTCATCTTGGCGTGAGAGCGTCCCAACCCAACAGGGAAGCCTTGAGGTTTTAGTGTAGTCCTGAAACCCAACTCTCCCTATGTGCTGGTCTCCTTTTACCGCGACCTTTTGTATTAGGGTTTCATTGTGGGCGTGTAAAGGAGGTGGGTAGGGAGATGAGCTGGAGACCGGGAGAGACCTGGAGATCACTTCATGTGATGCAATGATCTCACCTGGCTTCTCGATCGCGGAGAGGAGCGTAAGGCGTCTGGAGCCCTAATCCCTCACCTGGGGGAACCAAGAACCATTGTCCCTGCGCCCGGTGACTAGAGCTTCAGACAGTTCATGACCACGTGGACTCATAGGGGGATGAGAAGGGAGTGGGAGTGCTTGGTGCGACCAGCAAGGCCCAGTGGGAGTCCATTAAAGCGTCTAGCGTTCTACTGCACTTGGTGCTGCTGGGTCAGCAGTGCATCACTACAAGTTTTCAGGTAAAATCTCTTGCATTCTTACTGACTTGGACTCTACATTAGCAGTGATAGGGTAAGACAGGATTGGGTTGCCAGTTTGCCCAGTCAACTGGGATAGTTTTCATTCGATTAGCTCTGAGGAAGTGGCAGGAAGTATGAAACTTTAACTTCAAGCCTATATCCCAGTGATGGTGAACCTTTTCGAGGCCCAGTGCCCAAATTGCAACCCCAAACCCACTTATTTATTGCAAAGTGCCAACATGGCAATTTAACCTGAATACTGAGGTTTTAGTTTAGAAAAAACGGTTGGCTCCGAGGCACATGTTACTCAGGAGTAAGCTTGGTGAAGCAATCGTGCAATGCTTCGAATGGGTGAATCATGACCCTAGGAGGGTTTACTTAGAAGGAAGCCCCATTGCTAGCAACCGAGCTTACTCCTGGGTAAAGGATCATGCCCAGGTCAGGTTAGGTATGTGTGTGGGAGTGATTTTTTGTCCCCCCACATGATGAACTCTGTGCACGCGTGCCCACAGAAAGGGCTCTGAGTGCCACCTCTGGCACCCGTGCCATAGGTTCGCCATCACTGCTGTATCCCATGTTTCCTAAGGCTCACAAGCAATTTTTGTGGGGAGCAGAGGAGCTACAGGAAGGGGAAGATGGGGAAAGCCTGTTTACATTTTTTGGATCCTATTCCCTGTGAATTTCCCAAAGCAAGTTTTACATCTAGAAATGAAATTTCTTTTTTTGCCTGACTCATTTCTTGGTGACAGCTTGGCCTTGTGAACTGAATCAGGTGAAGGTTTGAAGCAAGAAGTGTCACTTGGTGACATTGGCAAATACAGGGTGCAGTGAGAGGAAGCAGTCCTGTTGTAGTATGTAAAAATAATCCTCATTTGTTCTTGCAAACGGAGAGGTATAAAAGCTTGCTGTACTGAAAAAAAAAGCAACCTGCAAGAGAAACCTATTTTTAAAAAGGCTATTAAGAGGTGTGAAAGCAAAGCTGTCTATTATGCTTCCGAAGAAAGGTGCCAGAGCTTATACCACCAAATACTGAGTGACCGTTTTGGATAGTTGGCGTAAGGTCAAGTCCAGCCAGCAGACTACGCTGCAGGCTAGAAAGAAACTTTCCCAGCATCACCAATTGAACTTTGAACAACTGAGTGCTTGAACAGTTCAGAAGAGGATTGGTTCATGTTATCTACATTCAGCTTCACCTGAAGAAGACGAGTTTGGATTTATATCTTGCTTTTCTCTCCTGTAATGAGATTTAAAGAGGCTTACAAACTCCTTTCCCTTCCTCTCCCCACGACAGACACCAACCCTGTAGTCACAACACCACATTTAGGTTGGCAGGTCCTCCAGGCCACCAGTGTGTGTGTGTGAGTGTGTGTGAGTGAGTGTGTGTGTGTGTGTGTGTGTGTGTGTTGGGGGGGGGTAGAGTTGGCAGATACAGGTTGGGAAAATCCTAAAGAAATGGGGATGGAGCCTGTGGAGGAGCAGAAGAAGGAGAAGAGTTTGGATTTATACCCCTCTTTTCTCTCCTGTAAGGAGACTCAAAGGGGCTTACAAACTCCTTTCCCTTCCTTTCCCAACAACAGACACGTTGTGAGGTCAGTAAGGCTGAGAGAGCTCTGAGAGAACTGTGACTGGCCCAAGGTCACCCAGCAGGCTTCATGTGGAGAAGAGGGGAAACAAAATCCAGTTCCCCAGATGAGAGCCCGCTGCTCATATGGAGGAGTGGGGAATCACAGGTTTCATTGCAGACATTCTCACATGGCACTGCATATCCTGGAAGCCCCACAGTTCCTGAGAGCAAACAAACCCCAATGTTTCCCCTTGCTATCCTTGTTTCTGCTCCTTCCTGTGTTTCCCAGAGAGAAAGAGAAGGGGAGGTCATGGCAGCAGCAAGGGAAAAGCTGGGGAGAGCCAAGCAGAGCTGCTGTACTGTGGCACCTGGTAGCCAACTTCCCTGCTGGAAAGAGTAAAAAAGGGTCCTATTGGGGGATGCACACAATCCGCCAGACGTCTACCAAGGCAAGTCCACCTCCCCTCTCAGACCACAACTGGATCTGCTTCTTTCATTCGTCGCTTCTTTCGAAATGAAATGCTTTTTAAAAAACCCTTTCCTTGGACAGAGAAGGAGAACATGTTCATATTTTCCCCCCTCAACGTCTTGTCTTTCTGTCAGCATTTGCCAAAAACAACAATTCTGATACAGAACAGAAATAGCAATAATCTACAGAAATAGCGATATAAACATTTAAAGTGCTTTAAAAACAAAGCCAGCAATCTTGCAACGGCCAGGAGCGACCCAGAAGTGGGGGCAGGCAAGCTGCACAGCAGGTAGCCTCCCTCCCGCGTGTGAGACAGAAGAAATCTTGCTTGGAGAGGGCAAGATGGCCCCACTGTGGAAGCGAAAAGGAGCCTGGAAAGAAATCACTCCATGCATAATGAGGCCCCTGAGAGAGCCACATTGGGTGCAGAGAGCACTGAAAAACTTCTTGCCCAGGAAAAGTATTAGTAGCCTGCCTGGAGGGAACCTGCACCATAGTCCATCACTGGAACATACAGCAGCTGGTAGAAAGTTGTGTTATTGTATACAAGAAGTCTCTTTGATATTATATGTTTTAAAAAGCAATAACATTTGTATTATTAGCAGCGATCATATTACCTCTCTGCAGTTCTGTCCACCATCTGAGGTTCTGAATTTCCTGGCCTTGATTTTGAAGAGGAATTGAATCTTAATTTGTTTGTTTCGGCTATTTGTATGCCACTTCTTCAGAGTCCAGCTCAAGGTGGCTTAAGGCATTACTTCTTCCTTCTAAGAGTCCCTGGTTTTCTACTGACCAGTGTGCATGTCCAGCCTTTGGTTCTTTTTGATTTTTTTTTGCTCCTTCTGTTATTAATTGATGTGGTAAAACATGGCAAAAAAGCAATTTAGACGTTTCTGGACACAAGTGCAATTGTAGATTCTTTTTACTCAACACTTTACCAATGTACAGGAGTCCACGTGCATATCAGTAGAACAGTGTACTAGAAAAAAATCCTTCAGTTTTACACACATACACTCTCACCACAGTTCCTTTTTTTGATGTGTTTTATTAATGCACAACAGTCATGCAAAGATGGGAAGGATGACAGTTACCTGAAGGGGCCAAAATTGCCGCAAATGGTACATTCTCAGCTTTTGGAATTATAGTTTAAAATGTTTCTAGCTGAACTAAAATTATGGGGGTGTGGGAAAATGCTCTCATTCCTAACTATGTCAGCCCATGTTTGCTTTCTTTGTGGAAAACTACCATACCTGTTCATTTTCAGATAAGAATATATTTACGGTGGGACATGCAAGCATACATAACTTGATACCACATTTACTATCTGAAGACACTGAGCTTTTGGAAATCGGCTATGTACTTATAGATGGACCTAACCGTTCTCCCTGCTGAGATCCAGACAGTTTATACTTGGGAAAAACACAGCCGAGCAATGACCAAATAAACAAGCAGATTATTTAAGCAATACCCTAGGAAAAGGCATGCTTTACATAACTCTGGTGGGCAAGTGAGAACCTAACAAATCTTCTCTCACTCCCTTTAAAAAAAGTAATAAAAATGTAACGCAACATGTTGACTTTTTGTCCTTGTAAAAGTTACCATATGCTTTGGTATGTAATCTTTTGCCACAATGGAAACTAGAGTCTGAAAACAAGGGATGTCTTTTTAGGGCTATATTATTAAATCTAATTAAAGGCACCTTTGCTAAAGTATAATACAAGTGAGACTAAATGGGAGGGGGGATTGGTTTATGCTGTGGAGTTTGAGGGAAAGCGTAAATTTGTGTATCTTCCTTTCTTGCACCCCGTATTTTTGCTCTGTGGATCTATCTCTGAGGGCGGCTGCCAGCTTCAGTTCCCAAATTCAGTTGGTTAATGTTGAAATAGCATTCTCAAAACTTGGCTATACAAAATGGTTCAGGGAGGCTAAAGTTATGGACCCTCACAGGGGTAGCCCCCATCTCCTGTTAGCTCCCATTGAAAATAGTGGTGGATGGGGCACCCACTTTGAGGGCCCATAACTTTGCCTCCCCTGACCCAAACTTCACCAAACTTGGGGGGCATTATTAGGACAGTCCCTGAATCATACTCTGCATTTTGGTGCTGCTAGTGCTAAAAATGCGCCATGCGCAGGACAAAACGTGAAAAAACACCAAAAAATTCAAACGGAGCCGAATTTTTCAGATATACCTGAATATTTGGAATATCTGAATACATTATGTGTGTTATTCAGGCAAACAGATAATTTTGTGCCTGAATAAATCCGAATCCAAATTTTACCTAATTTTTAGGATGTTTACCAAGCTTACCAGAAAACTGAGTATGTGTTGCTACATGGTGAGTTTTATGCACCCTAGTGAAGAAATTTTATTAAGTCACTGCTCAAAGGTGGTATACTGAGCTCTGCCAAGGAAACAGTACACTACCATCTAGGCCATCAGCACCTGCAAACAATGGTGGAGGTAGCTAAGTTTCTCTCAATAGCTGTGAGGATACATGAGGTTAAATACGATGTAAGTTTTAATTTTCAGTGCCAATAAAGGTTGTTATGAAGATGTCAAAGCACACATGGGTGTGGGCTGTAATAATGAATGAACCAGGGCTAGATTGATATGTGGTTGAAGCAGGCCCCCATATCTTTTCTCCTTCAGAGAGAAAAGTGACACAGGAGGAACCATTTCAGTGGGGAAAGGTAATTTCAGTGGCGACAGCAGGTGGTGGGGAAAAGGATAAAACTTCTCGTTCTCTGGGTTTTGGATCGCAGCCTCCAGGGACTGCTTTACATAAAAAATATAATTTCTTTGGGGGGGGGGTGCGGAATTGGCCAGAGCATGGCGTAATGTTTAGCTTCTTGTCAGCAGCTTACCTGGAACAGTGTCAAAGATCTCTTCTCTCTTGATTAACATTGACTAATGGACCCTATCTCCTAATTGGTTTCTCAGTTCCCATGATCCCTATAAATAATCCCCCCATGGCAGACATAATTCTAGCCCTGGGCAAATAGGTAGACATTTGGCCTGCTGCACTTCTGTGTTCCTTGCAGATTTCCCTTCCTGTGTTTTGTGCATAATAAGCTTGGTCTGTTTTGCAAATCTTTGCAGGTTTGTTGAGAATTTGGAGTATATGGTCAGAATCTGCCCCATATTGCTCACATCTTTTTCCAGGATGCTTTCCACATTCTCCAGATGTCATCCAACCTGTGACATTCCACATTACACTGTGGAACCAATGCAATTGTTTTGCTTTTGTGTTTCCATTGTGCTGCTGTGGCGCTGAGCATGCCTGGATTGTTGTGACTTTTCATTTCATTTGAGAGCCAGCATGGTATACTTCTTAAGACTGACAGACTGTAATCTAGAGTACGGGATTCTCCCCACTACTCCACATGAGCAGCAGACTCTAATCTGGTTTGATTATCCACTCCTCCATCTGAAGCCTCCTGGGTAACCCTTTTTCTGGGTTTTCAATGTACATGTTTTTTGTCTGTGATGTGGACAAGAAACCCCATAATCTCCAATTCAAATATGAATTTTAAATTTTCATTATGTAGACTGGAATGAAGGAAAAGTTGGACTTAGCAAAAGCAAGATCCTGAAACAATGAAGAAATGGGACACGGGAAGATACTTGTGCTGCAGTTAGTGTTGGTCATGATGCCAGTACTTTAAAAAACACCCTAAAATGGTGTCAGTGTGGGATTATTCCCTGCTCCATTGAAATCATATTCCCTCTTATTTTAAAAGGGTGCAATCCATAGCCGAGCAGCTGGTAGCACAATTGCAGCTTTTTGTGGTCATCGCTGGTGTGGTAGAAGGTGCCATCACATCTGACTTGCGGCAACCTCATAGGGTTTTCTGGGCAAAAGACACAGTCGGATTCCATATGGGCCGGATACAATAGCATGGGGATGGTAAAAACACCATTGTGGGGGAGGACTTCACACCAGTGCCACTGCTGGAGCTCAGCGGCAGTGGTATATTCCCCCACAACGGCATTTTTCTGTTAGTTTAGTGAGTCTTTTGAAAAATGCCGGTGTCTACCTAGTGCCGAGTGAACGGCACCGGGTGGAAGGCGGCGTTTTCCCCATGCTGCTGTAGTTCCCCTTTTACCTCCTCTTGGCTGCTGTCACTCTGCAGAGGCCAGGGGACATGCCTCCTGGCCTCCAACAATGGAGGTGTCGCCATGGCCATAGGGGCATGTCCCCGCAGCTCTTCAGAGCAACAGCAGCCGAGAGGAACTAAGAGAGGAACTACAGTGGCAGGCCCCATGCAAAGGCGGCCCCGTGGGCTGCCATGGCTCTGGGGCTGTTTGCAGGACAGCATGCAAATGGCTCCAGGAGGTGCACCGGCATCAAGTATGCCGGTGCACTGCCGCTTGTGAGGCCTGTGTGGAATCCACCAGAGGTAGTTTGCTGTTGCCTGCCTCTTCTTAGCAACCCATAGCAATTCCTTGGTGGTATCTCATCCAAATACTAATTGCTCTTAGGTCCCTCCTGCACCTGCAGAATAATGCACTTCCAATGCACTTTGCAGCTGGATTTCACTGTGTGGAATAGCAAAATCCACTTGCACTTAGATTGAAAGTGCATTATTCTGCCTGTACAGAAGGGGCTTCTAAGATCTGACAAAATATAGCTGGCCTGGGCCATCCATTTCAGGTGCTGGTGTACCCATAGGTATCAAGGGAACTGGGATGTTATGATAATACTGCTTCCCAGATACCACAGATCTGTAACTTCCGAATCAGAGTGTCAGTGTTTGGGTTCACCTAGTACTTGTGTGTTGCCTGATAATACAGAAGTCAACATTCCCTAGAACTGCGACAGATTTGGTGACATTTGGTTTGGCTGTTTTCAGTGAATGCTGCCTGTTCAAACAATGAAAATGGATTTGATGATCATAAAAAAAATGCTGCTTGTATTAACAACGAGATGTGTTTATGGCATGTATAGGGAAATGATAAGGGTACTGGAATTCCATACCATTTTTATAAGCCAGGTTTACTTTAAGAGTAATTTCCTAAAGTAACATGCAAGAGTAGAAATTCTTTCTTGATAGAAAAGGGGAAGAAGGTTGCAAACAAAGGAAGGGGGCTCCTTTTTACTGTGTCTCTTTTTTGCAAATTTCATGCTACTGCCCATATATCTCCCACACTCATTATCAATGGTTCCTGTCTTGAAAAATTCTTAAGAGTGATAGGAAAAAAAGAAATCCAACCTGGACATGCTTACAGTACAGTTTTCTCGTTCAATTAAAGTGAAGAAAGAGGGTAATGCATACATTAGTGGTGGTGGTGGGGGGAATCAATTTTATTTGCTGGTGTCGATCCAATAGTTGATATGAAATGGTAAACTTGGATTTATACGGTAGGAAGAAATTAATGGCATGCTGCTTTTTCAAAAAAAAAAAACCTCAGGGATTCATTTATAACACAGTGTCTGGATTTGAACATAAGGATACACCATGCTTTATACACTGTGGTTTGATCAGACTTGGTTAGTTGTGACATCTGAATGGCAATGAGGTTTGTCAGTTGGCCCCCTACTGGGACTTGTGACAAAGTTTGCAGCCAGTTTGTTAGTCTGTTCTCAGAGGTTCCGTGGATCAATGATAAAGCTTCTGCATTGCATGCAGGAGGGTAGATTCCACAGAGGGTAAATATAATGGGTGTAGGAAACGATATACACCGTTCTTTGGTGGGGGGCACTTTGCACTGGTCCCGTCCCCAAAACGAGTCTGCCCCTTTTTATTTCCAGCAGTGGCATAGGAGGTTAAGAGCTCGTGTATCTAATCTGGAGGAACCGGGTTTGATTCCCAGCTCTGCCGCCTGAGCTGTGGAGGCTTATCTGGGGAATTCAGATTAGCCTGTGCACTCCCACACACGCCAGTTGGGTGACCTTGGGCTAGTCACAGCTTCTCAAAGCTCTCTCAGCCCCACCTACCTCACAGGGTGTTTGTTGTGAGGGGGGAAGGGCAAGGAGGTTGTAAGCCCCTTTGAGTCTCCTGCAGGAGAGAAAGGGGGGATATAAATCCAAACTCCTCCTCCTCCTCCTCCTCTTCTTCCTCCTCCTCCTCCTCCTCCTCCTCCTCCTCCTCCTCCTCCTCCTCCTCCTCCTCCTCCTCCTCCTCCTCCTCTTCTTCTTCTTCTTCTTCTTCTTCTTCTTCTTCTTCTTCTTCTTCTTCTTCTTCTTCTTGGGATTTTTGAAAGTTGTGAAAGCAGCAATCCTTTTGCAAAATCCTGGGTCAAAGCCACTCTCGCACGAACAGCCAGGCAGGAGGCGCTTCATTTCCCTTGCTTCCACTGCACCGTCCACGGTCAGGGAGAATCTGCCTGCCATTGCCCAGCCTTTGTAGGGAGGCTCCTTTTCCTTTTTTAAAAAAAAAATCTTGCGTGTTGCGCATGCACAGCTATGTAGGTGCAGCCGATCATATTGTGGGATGATCGGCATGGCTGTGGGAATTCATTTCTGTATGCCTACATGTGTTGCAGGAAATAAAAAAAAAGAGCTAAGTGTCTCTTGTGCGAAGGCGCAAAAGCAGTCTGGATTGTTTCCATGGGCTCCAATCACTGCCTGCACGGCATGCATGTGACCGGGTTATACATTTGCTGTGCGGAATTGACCATGGTCTCAGGTTCAGTTCCTGGTATTTTCTTTTAAAGGTTCAGGTGATAGGCTATTTGAAACACCTTGATCTGAGACTCTTGAGAGATGCTGGTTGTCAGAGTGGACGGTACTGACCCTTAATAGGTCGGTGGTCTGACTTCAAGTTAGGCCGCTTCATTTGTTCTTGTGGTTTGTTATGATAACTGAATACACAGATTGCAACTGGTTGAGTGGTATGTGAGTGAGATATGACAATGTGAGGAGAATGTCGTTACCTCCCAGGAAACAGCAAAGTGACAAGACACAGACAATCCAGGGCTTACACACAACTAGGCCTTTGTTACATTCAGTTTAATTGTGCAAATCACAACAAAGCTCAAGGTACCCCCTGAATTATCCATCACCTGACTGGTCCAGGGTAGCCTGATCTCATCAGATCTCAAAAGCTAAACATAGTCTGCCATAGTTAGTTCGTGGATTGGAAACCAACAAGGAATACCACAGTTGTTATATAGAGGACGGCAATGGCAAACCATCTCTGTAAGTCCTTGTTTATAACCCTGTGGGTTTGCCATAAGTAAGCTGTGACTTGATGACACTTTGCACACACACACCCATGCACACCTTGAATTCCCCCTTGCCTCCTTGCTATGGGACAACCTAAGGGGTGGAAAATATTTGCAACATCTCCCTTTGTTTTCCCCTGTTACCTTCTCTTCATCCCTCTAAAATGTTCTGGAAATTGTAGGAACCACCTGGTATTCCCCAAATGCTCTACATTTCCCAGAATTCATGATAGAACAGGGATTCATAAAATAGTTCCAAAATACCTAATACTTAACAACTGGGAGCTACTCTTCCTAGACTGTGGAAAGGAGAAAAAAAGATATAGTTTTCCTTCTCTTCATTGCCTCAGGTCATTGCTTCACTCCACATGGACAAAGCAGATGGCTTGGGGTTTAGTAGAAAATGGGTGGGAAGACGGTACTCTCCTCCACCTCAAAATTGCCACCCAAGCCAAAAAGGAATTTGGCAGCTGTGAGCTTGTTTCCCTTTAAAGGTTCCATGTGTCTGTGTTTGCGTCCATGCGGGCATATATAAAAAGAATTACTTCACTGGTACAAATATACAGTGGAAATTGGGGGAGATGTATCGACTTGCTTTGCTTGCAGATTTCAAACAGAATATAATCAAGAAATCAGGGAAGCATATTTGAAAAATTGACCTGCAAAGGAGGCCCACATCATTTCATATACACCGGCTCGGAGTGTGGCATATTTATCCTGCAGATGCGAAAGGTAGCTGAGTTGTCACACTGATCATTCAGGAGCCACAAACAAACCCGTAAGGACCTTTTAACAAATGGGTAAAACAAACAAGTGTGTAGGGAAAGGGGGGGAAAGGCCTTATTGGCTTGAGTCACTGAGCTGGCTTTCTCTGACTGTTGTGGTGTAAGTTTAGTCAGATAAGTTTGACAGCACTTTAGGTCCCATTGACAACTGCTGTCATAATATTGAGGGAAGATTGTATCAACACTAGTGGTCGGCGTTCAACCAGTCATATGGACCGGACGAATTTACCATATGCTTAACTACAAACTTTCCTTGGAACGCTCCTTCCAAGCGCTTGACAAGCTTATGATACCAATCAATAACAAGTTTCAGCCCGACATGTAAAATGTTAGGCTTTGCATAGAGAATAGATTAGGTCTGTGCCGAGTTTTGCTTTCTGAAATTATAAGGAATCGATTCATTGGTTCAGCGCTATGGTTCATCCAGAGTTTGTGTGTTTGTCAATACGTTTAGACAGGGTCTAATTAATTGCATGGAAATGTCAGCGTTCGCAAGGGAAGATGATAAAGAATAAGTCTGCGATGCTATAGCAACATTATTTGTCATAATGGGCAACTGTGAGTCTTGAGTCGATGTGTCTTGCGACCAGACCTACCTCACAGGGTTTTTGTGAGGGTGGGGAAAGCCACCTGAGTTTCTTGGATAAAAATATGATAAAACAAATAATGAGATGTCCCTGTCTGTAAGGTGCCATTGATTACACCTGTCTCTCACTCTCTTTCTCTCTCTGTCTGTTTCACATCATATTCCCCTTGCTAGTCCCTTTAAAACCGATTGCAAGTGTTCAAGAATTAGATATTGACTTAGGTGAAAATGTATTTCTGGCTTTCTCCTCCCTTCTGCATGTTCTTTTATTGCAGGATGGGGTGGGGAGGTTAAGTAACAAGCCAGGTTCGAAACTTGGTGAGATAATTCAAACAGAAGCCTGACCTGATTCTGTCTCAATTTGCTATGTTTCGTTAGCATCGAGCCAATTTTAATTTAGTTACCTGTACAGGTTTGGAAGTTAATAATGAGCATGTTTGAACAATATGCAAAGTACAGCCCGGGCTTAGGTAGAAAGCATATATGACCTTTTGCGGCAGGAGGGAAGATGGTGTGCTACTTGTCTTCCGGTTTTATACTTTCTCTAAAACAGCTGTCTTCAGCTCAAGTGAAACAACTGACAAAGTAAAAAAAAAAGGATCTGTCTCTACAGGCAGTCTTGCAAGGCAAATTGGGCTCCAGCCAAAACATCTGGGCTATCCTAAGACTAGGTAAACGGCTGTGTTACTTAAATAGACCTTCAGAGGGTTTGGATAACTGAGGTGGAGATGTGTTATCCAAAAGAGCGGGCTGAGAGGGTTCAGTAGCATTTCTTATCATTTCCTAGGCATCCTCGGAGAAGGCCAAAGAGATCTGTCTCAGCAACTTTGTTCATGAAGATGCACCCATATATATGAAGGTTGCTTATTTTGCTGATGAGAACGACTCTCAAATTAGTCCCACATGCTTCGATTTCCTCTGATCCCTGACACTGTTTTTGTTGCCTCTTCCAGTTCTGTTGTAGTGCAAGAGCTGGAGAAGGCGCCTTAAGACAGATGGGGGCCTGGAATTCTGGGGAAAGAATGATCATGCCATAAAACTCATACAATTGATATAAAATTCCGTAATACACCAAAAACCTTGGCGCCTTAAAGCGGAAGGTATCAGTCGTGAATATTTCAGTCTTATCAAGGGAGGAAAAGAGGAGGGGAAAGCGGGGGGACGGAGACCAGCCCGATGGAAAACCATTGCTGACTTCAGTCATGGGCCTGGTATAAAAGCTTCATCTTACAGGCCCTGTGAAATTGCACTAAATCCTTCAGGGCCCTGGTCTCACTCTACAGAGTGTTCCACCAGGCTGGGGCCACAGCTGAAAAAGCCCTGGCCCTGACTGAGGACAGCCAACTATTATAGAGCCAGAGACCACCAGCAGATTGTCATTTGCTGAGAGCAAAGCTCTTTGGGGTACATATCATGATGAACCAGCTTAACCATGTGGATATGACTACGTCCAAATCCAACGTTTGCATGCTTCCAATTAGTTAGCATAGAAGTCATAATATGAGATAGATGATATCAACTCCCGCAAGATTAGTGGCAGTTGTGTACTCAAAAGTTCAGTTGAGAGCCATTTTCACAAGCCAGTGTTGACTTCCCTGTGAGGCAGGGCTAAATCATCTGGGGCTTTTTAGTTTTCAAAAAGCCAATTGATGTGATGTGATAAAGATCTACAAAATTATTGTTATTTTAACAAAATGTATCCCATCTGTCTGTCCTTCCAAGGGTGGCCAGGGTGGCCAACAATTTAAAACATATATTATAAAATCGTATTTTAAAAATGCATGATAAAATCATATTTTTAAAACCAATAAATTAACCCCCAAAGCACAATTAGAAGCCAGAGTTAAAACATATACAAAAGTTTTAGAAATTGTGTATAGTATAGAGATGGTGGTCTGACCCGGTTAGCCATGATCTCATGAGATCTCAGAAGCTCAGAATAGTATTTCAGTGAAAGACCCCCTCAAGAAACGCCAGAGTTGTGATATGGAGGCAGGCAATGGCAAACCAACTCCAAATGTCTCTTGCCTTGAAAGCCCTGCTAGGTTTCCATAAGTCAACTCTGACTTGATGAAACACACACATAAAAAATAGAAATAGCAGACAGAGAAAAATATTTGATGGACTGATGGAGGATTGGTCTGCTGTTAGCTGTTAAATATGATAGCCAAACAAGGACTCTAGGTCAGGGATCTTCAAACTATGCCCCCCCCCCAGATGTTTATGGACTACAATTCCCATCAGCCCTGCCAGCATGGCCAAGTGGCGGGGCTGATGGGAATTGTAGTTCATTAACATCTGGGGGCCATAGTTTGAGGACCCCTGCTCTAGGTTAAGAGATGGAACACCCAAGATTCTCAGATGCTGGGGAGGAGTCAACATTTAGGGGCAGTTGCCCGCGAGCCCCACTAGTGGGTTTCCCAGGCTTCTGACAGGCCACAGTTGGAAACAGGATGATAGATAAAATGAAGCATTCTTACATACCATGCTCTTTGGACATGAAATGCAGAGGAGGGTTGATTTGAACCTCGCTATGTAAGAATTTGCGCTTCAGCCATATTCACGATCACTAACACAATTACAGCTGAGACAGATGCTATCTTCAGTTTCTCTTATTTGTCACCACTCTCCCTATCCATTGATATCAAATTTTGTTTATGCATCCTCGTCTGCAACTGGGATTTAGATTGCTTGGCCAGAAATTAGTTGAGTCTAGATGGTACCATCTGCTGAATATTCTTCAACTGTTATTAAGCTTGCAATTGTTCTTGGCTGTTGTTCTTCCTCTCTCTCTTTTTTTTATAAGTGTATTTAGTGGGAAAAGACAAGAAAGCTAAAATGGAGTGCTTGCATTATCATACATTTTCAGAGTTTGGCAACCAGAGACTGGCCTTGGCAAGAGCACACTCTGAGGATGTTGCCTATAAAGACACATTTAGACCTGCTAGTGGTTCTGCTCTTTCATTTGTAAGCCTAGCTGCACGTTTACTAGCTATATGTTGGAAAGGGTCCAGCTTTGGTGTGCAAACTTAGTTCGGGTTGAAGAACTTTAGTCCCCTTTCCCCGGCCACTTGATGGCTCTCTTAGTACCGTCCTGCTGAATCCCACCGCAGGAAATAGTTCTTCTGATTGCTGCACCAAAATGTCCCTCTACCTCCAGAAACAGGTCGTCAACCCTGGATCAACGATTAACCTTTAGGGTAAATCAAGTTGTCTGGAATTCATGACTACCGTTTAAATAAGGCTGATTTCTAACATCGCATCCATACCGTTCCCATATTCAGATCCTGGATTTCTCGTGTTAGTGGCATGAATCTGCTTCATAAAAATGTATGCACTTTTAAACATTGTTAGTTCATAAGTGGCATCCAACATGTATTTATTTTGATTGTATATCCAGATTTTCTCACCAAAGGGGACCCAGAGCAGTTTCCAGCATCATTCTTCCCCCTTCCATTTTATCCTTAACAACCTCTATTTTGTGATTGGCCCAAGGTCTCCAAGTAGGGTTGCCTGCTCTGGACTAGGAAATGACTGGGGATTTTGGGGTTGAGTCTGAGCAGGGCAAGGTTTGGGGAGGGGAAGGGAAGGGTTTCAGCAGGGTACAGTGCCATAGAGTCCACCTTCCAGAATGGGCGTTTTTTCTGGATGAGTTGATTTTTGTTGCCTGGAGATCAGTCACCAACTAGAGGTTGACAACTGTATCACTCATCTAGCTTCCGTGGAAGAGTGGAGATTTAAATTTCCCAGATCTTCATATGGCAGTTTAACCATTTTGATCCCAAAGTACACATCTAGAATCCACACAATAGGGCCAGGGAAAGAATGTTGGGAGTTTCCTACAAACCCGATTCCAGGTTTGCCAAAAATCTGAAATCTAACCAATCCAGTTTGAAAACCCAAAGTCACAGAAACAGTCTTTTCACTTTGATGAAGGAATGCTGACCAAAGTCTTGCTAGATTGTTCTGAAATCTCTGGCCGCTTCCGCACAGTCACGCTGGGGGGTGCATCGGCGTATACGACGTCCTGGTAAAGGCAGGGAAGACGGCGCAGCGCTGCGA
The DNA here is from genome assembly GCF_021028975.2 of Sphaerodactylus townsendi. Classification (NCBI taxonomy): domain Eukaryota; kingdom Metazoa; phylum Chordata; class Lepidosauria; order Squamata; family Sphaerodactylidae; genus Sphaerodactylus; species Sphaerodactylus townsendi. Next base: position 18,785,438 of record NC_059438.1, read on the forward strand.
CATCGCCCAATTGACGTATCTTCCCTGCGACCTTCCGGCGCGTCGCCCAGGCCAGGGGACATGCCCCCCCTGCCCTGCACGACTGCTCTGGTGTCGCAGGGCAGGGAGGGCATGTCCCCAGGCCTGGGCAACGCGCCAGAAGGTCACAGAGAAAGTACGTTGATCGGGAAAGGGGGGGATGGCACCTTCTATCCGCTGTTTTCCAAAAACCTCGCTCGGGAAGCGAGGTGGGAAAATGGCGGCTTCGTGCCGCTGGGGGGGGAGCGAGGGTGGTGCGGCTGAGATGCAGCTGCGCCCCCATGCGAACAGCTCCCTAGGGACGGTGTTTTTGCTGTCTCTAGGGCGCTGTAAAAGGCCTGTGCGGAAAGGGCCTCTGTGACCATTTCGGGATTGATAAAAAGCTCCAAACAGCATTGCCTTAATTAGCCACCTGTAAAATGGGAATAACAATGGACTGCCATAAAGGTATATTTTGCTGGAAAGCAAATAAAACCAATGTTTTGCAATTTAAAAAAAACCCTGCACAAACTACATTTATTTGTTACACTTGTAGGTTCCATGCTTTCTTCAAAGAACTCAGAGCTGCTTAGCTGAGGTACAATCCTGACTAAATTTTCTGCTGATGGAAATGCCTTCCTTCAGTAGAAGAGAATTTCAGTAATTTACCCCTTTGTGCTACAGATCCCCAATTTGTTCCTCATGCCATTCCTAGAGGTTCCCTGTTCCATCTCTTGGGGCAGCATTTCTGGGAGATGGTTGGGCTATGGTGGAAAGGGTTAGACAGAGATGTTCTCTTCCAATGATGGAAAATTTACTGAGGATCCAACATAGTCATTTGTGACTAAGCAGGGATTTGAACATGGGAGGTCCCAGTTTCAAAACAAAACAAAACAAACACCACATTTCCATAATATTTTCCCCAATCTAGTCTTCTTTGTGCTTTTTTGTGCGTTCCTTCTGTTTTTACGTGTCTCAAAGTGTTCACTTCTAAATAAAAGCTTGACTAGAATCCTTGGAGGAAAGGGATTTTTAAAAACCCCTAAGAGATAGTATTCAGCTGGGCTATATTTAAAAAAATGTAAAGCTTTGGCCTTAAAGCAGAATTCGCTAAGCCCTGAAATATCAGTCCAGAATTTTGAGGGCAGGCTTGAATCTTATCCCTTGTAATCATGGAATTGTTCTCATTCAAGGGACGAGGCTGAAAGGTGGCTAAAGTAGGCTGTGTTTAAGAAGATAATAGAAATGCTGTGCCTTCTGTATAGATAGAAACATTTATGAGAGACTATAGCTGACATATCCATATTCAAAAGCATAACTCTGGATGATAGATCCATAAAATGGCAGGACGGTTTTTAAAATCTTATTTTTGAAAGGTGGGGAAATAAATCCACTTGTAAGTGGCCCATATCAAGTGTTTTCCAGTGTTGCCAGTTTTGTCTCTGAGAAAGAAATGGGTTGAATCTCCACAAATATAACGAAATATGGGTCTGTGTGATAGATTTCTATTAGGGCAGGATTGTTCAGTCAGTTGAAGAAATGTCATTTGATTGACTATCCGTTCTCCAAGGAGTGTAGTCAGTGGGTTTTTTAAAAATAATATTAGTTGAATAGCAGTATTTATGAAAAGTGTGAATGGCATGTTGCCCGTCTATCCCATTTTGAAGGGGTTTTCAGTCCCATTATTTATTTTGATGTTAGTCCACATTCCCCTCCCCCAAGTGTTGTTTTTTGGCCTCCATATTTCCCTTTTTCACTTTTTCCATGAATGCCCTGCAGCGATGCTACATAACTTTGCTGATTCAATGGTCCATAAAAATGGGGTGGAGGCGGAGGAAACACATGAAAATGGGAAAAATCAAGAGGCAGAGAGGAGAGGAGCAAGGTTGGGGACCAAAAAAATGGCGGAACAAGCACCAAAGGAAGGTTTGGAGACCACACAGGGGACATAGAAAACAGCCCGCCCTTTTGGCGGGAAAAAAGAACATTTCAGTATGATTGCAGTGGGAGGAAATGCCCCCCCCTTGCTTCGAGCACTGATAAGAGACCTGGGGGACAGAGTGCTAAGCTGCAGTGCTGCAGTCAAAGCCCTGCTCAATACCTGCGTTTAGTTTCAGATAGCTAGAATTCAGTTTCAGATAAGAACATAAGAACTAGCCTGCTGAATCAGACCAGAGTCCATCTAGTCCAGCACTCTGCTACTCACAGTGGCCCACCAGGTGCCTTTGGGGAGCTCACGTGCAGGATGCGAAAGCAATGGCCTTCTGCTGCTGCTGCTCCCGAGCACCTGGTCTGCTAAGGCATTTGCAATCTGAAATCAAGGAGGATCAAGATTGGTAGCCATAGATCGACTTCTCTTCCATAAATCTGTCCAAGCCCTTTTTAAAGCTATCCAGGTTAGTGGCCATCACCACCTCCTGTGGCAGCATATTCCAAATACCAGTCACACATTGCGTGAAGAAGTGTTTCCTTTTATTAGTCCTAATTCTTCCCCCCAGCATTTTCAATGAATGCCCCCCTGGTTCTAGTATTGTGAGAAAGAGAGAAAAAGGTAGCCGTCTTAAGATTGACTCAGCTTCCTTCCTTCCTTCCTTCCTTCCTTCCTTCCTTCCTTCCTTCCTTCCTTCCTTCCTTCCTTCCTTCCTTCCTTCCTTCCTTCCTTCCTTCCTTCCTTCTGGGATCAATAAAAAATGGATGCTTTGGAAGATGGACTTTGTGGCATTGTACCCCACTGGGGTTCCTGTCCTCCCCCAGGCCTGACCCGGAAATGTCCAGGAGTTTTCCAACCTGGATCTGGCAAACCTATCCTGCATCAGTGACTGGTGGGGAACTGGAAACCCTAATGCCAAGAACAGTCAGAAGGTCAATTTAAAAGCTAGTTATTAGAGGGTACAACATGGGTCTATTGAAACACTTAGCATCCTTTGAGGTATTGCAAAGGAACCTGGGAGCCGAGCCCTGCTGGTAACCGGGTAAGAAGAGTGTTGGGAGCTATGGCAGTATGGCTCAAGGCCCGTTCACAAAACCAGTCTGCACGTGGTTGGCACGTTGTTCCCAGAGTGTGTGTTCATGGCAATGCGTTGTCTGTATCCTTTACTGCAGCCGCAAAGCCATGATTTACGAATGACACCCACAAGGCTCCTTAGTGCAGGTCATATGATGGCATGCCTCTGCAACTTGAGTGAATCATTCAGAAAACCCGTTAGTTATATGCCTGATACTAGATCAGGGGTAGGGAACCTGCGGCTCGAGAGCCGCATGCGGCTCTTCTGCCCTTGCACTGTGGCTCCATGAGTCGAGCCGCCGGCTTCATCCTTGCCCGCCCTGCAGGCAGTAGGGCGGGCACACCAATTGCCCACGGCTGGCTGGGCCGCGTCGCGTCGCGGGCTTCCCCTCTCGCCCACCTTGTTCAAGCGGGGCGGGTGCTTTCCTGGCAGCTGGCAAGGCCGAGCCGCTGGCCCCATCCTTGCCCGCCCTGCAGGCAGCAGGGCGGGTGCATCCATGCGCTTCTCAGAATGAGCGGAGTAAAAGGTTAAAAAAACCCCAAGATATACATAGTGTTATCTTTATTTTAAATGTCAAAAATTATTTGCGGCTCCCAGTGTTTTCTTTTCCCGTGGAAAACGGGTCCAAGTGGCTCTTTGAGTGTTAAAGGTTCCCTGCCCCTGGACTAGATGAACAGTACAGGTCAGCAATGCAGAACGTGGTTGTATGAATTAGCCCTCATTTTGACTGAGCTGCCGATCAAAAGAAACATTCGATTCAAGTTAGTTTCTCAATTACTACTAAAAGAGTTTTTTTTTTAAGATGGCTGAATTTTGCAAGTTACTATATTTTGAGGACAGTTTCTCCCCCCCCCCCCCCAAAATGTATAAAATTCAAGGCATCCAAACATTTTTTAAATTGCATATGATGGCGTAATGTCAGTAATCTGTGGTGGGTGGGGGTATTTCACACTGTTCGCATGTATCGCTAGCAGATAATAGGATTACTTAAGCTTTTGTAATATTATGCAATATTTAAATTTATGTTGATTTTTTTTCCCATTTCATATGTAGTAATTAATTTTGTCTTACTGACAGATGATTCTCACTGACTGATTTTCAAGAGAAAATCCAGACAGGTATTTTTAACTTTTTGTTTTCATTCACGATGATTTGTATTTGTGGGTTTCGTTTTCATTAAAGGGACAATTATTCAGGCTGTATTGTGAATGGAGGCCTAACTATTATTTAGATAATTGAACAACGCCCCATTGCAATTACCCTTATAGAAGCACCCCTTAACAATTGCTCTAATGGGAAGCAGCAGATAAAGTCTCAGTACATACCTTTGCATACATACCTATGCATGCTCAGGTCTCTTGCATGCTTGGATATAGGCTTCCATTCATTGCAATGGAAGGAATTTACATGCATGAACTCAGTTCTTCGAATGAATGGGAATCCATTATGAGCGACATGTTCCAGTGTCCTTTAAAGCTTTAACAGACAGATCACTGGCCTGGGAGAAACAAATACCCTAATTATCTGAAAGGAAGGCTATGTATGATGACTTAAAAAAAACTTTTCTGGGAATAACCTTTTTTTAAGGAGTTGTTGTACATGCACAACCATTTTCGTTTCAGATAAATAGGATATATGAATCAATAATCAATGGGTTATTAAAAAGGATACGCTAATTTTTTCCTACACTGGCTTGGATCTTTGGATCTGCTGTGCAAGCAGAACCCCCCTGGTGGGAAACTCTTTTTGCCAAAGGATAGTGATAGTGAAATAGATCCACAGCATTCAATTATGAAACTCAAACTATGTTTTCAAAAATTTCGGGTGGTACAGACATTCCCAGACTTTATATTTGAAAGACTCTGTGAAGATGTGGAGGACACTAGTCCAGAATTCTTATCCCTGACATGCTAGTTTTCACAAACAAGGGGGGGGGGCTTTCCACTCCTTTTACAAGGGGCATTCAAGCATGCTGTTCCCCCAACTCCAGTGTGTAGTGGTGCCTTTTTGGAAAAAACTGTGCCCTATCAAATTTCTGCAAATGTACTTTGTCTTCACATACAACTGCTTTTGGTTTTCCCTGCATGCGTTTTCATCTTACACACCCCACCCCTTCCAGTCCTTGCCGTCCCAGCACTATTGATCATTTCATTGATCATTCCATTGGTATTGATCATTCTGCTTCTGCACCTTTGCTATGAATTTGTATTGTGGGTACATATGAGCATTTGAAGTTGTATTATACTGAGTCAGATAATTGGTCTATCTAGCCCAATATAACCTATTCTGATTGGAAGCAGTTGTCGTGGTCAAAGGCAATCCTTTCCTAGTACTTAAGCCTCTTCAGCATGCAAAGCTGAAGTACTTTACAACTGAGCCACACCAAATGTATTGTACCCTACACCTTCAAGTGTAGATCAAGCACCGGCCTTTGGGGTTGTTCAGTCACAGCGTAGCCTTACTGTATAATTACCAGGAACTTATAAAACATATATGCTATCTTTATGAACATTCACTTTGTTGTACAAAACAGTCAATACATATAGAAAATCTGAAGCTGATTTTTTGCAAGTATCAGTGTTTGAGCTCATTTTATTTAGAGTAGGACTGTGTATCAGGCAGATATATCTTAATTTCCCAGAGCCAGTTATCTAGCTTTTATGTAGACGTTGACTGAAAGCTTGTTAGTTTCTAACACTATTTTTTCTGTGGTGATCAGAATGGTATTACACTTGACTTGTATGCTTGATAGAAGTGAACCATCATGTGGGTTGCAATCTTAAGAATACTTTGCTGGACAGAGACTAAAATTGGATTTGTTTCTGAGTAATCCTGTTTAGGGTTGCTCCCCTTATCTTAATGAGAGAGAATCTTTTCCGAGTCTATCCAGTTGTACCCAATCATGTATTTTTGAGACCAACTGGACACAAAGGTTGGAAGCTGCCAAGAATGGTCTCTAGTTGGACAAAATTTGAAGTTCCCTGTCCCCTGGAGCTGGACAAGTTATATTATTAGTTTATATATAATATCTGGGTTGCATCTGGATGATGTCAAAGATTAGTCCAGATGGGACTGTCATCTCGTGATCCATATTGGCTCTTGGCAACCCAGAGTAGGTTTGTTTTGCTTGGTTCATTTCCTTTTTTACTGATAGAGAGCATTAATGTGTTTTCCAGCCACATCCAAAGTGAGAAGGAATCCACCTGTGGGAGCGGCATGTTGTGGTGCTGGTGGATTTGCCCTCCCTGGGGCACTTACCCCAGTGGAGGGGCAGTTCCACTGACATGTGATGGCTGCCAGCCTCCCCAGCACTAGGATGTTGTGCTAGATGCTGCACTAGTGTCCTAGGGCCCCCACCACAACTGCCATAGTGGAGATTGGCCAAGGGCATGGCCAGGGGAGGGGCTAATGTCAGTTGGCTTCCTCCCAACCATTAACCCAATTGCAATGGTGGCTGGAGCTTTAGACTTATGGCACCAAAAAGGTGACACAAGTCTATTCATTCCAATGGGGTCTTCTTGGGGATGGGGAGGCTTTCTTGCTTTTCAAGCATCCCTACTCTACTGGGAAGCCTCTATGGGAACACAACTGTGGTGCCACAGCTGGGCCGCCTTGCCCCTTGGATGGGGCTGCCCAAGACCCTTAGAATGAATTCCTAAATTAATGGTTGGGGAAGATCAGAATAAGGGTTGCGCTTGATCCAAAGACTTGTTTAAGAAGATGTTTGTGGGGTTAAGGGCAGGTTCCTAGACCAGCTGTGACCTAAATATCACCTGGAATAAATTTTGAAGATGACGTGGGGAGAAATATCCTCTTTTAACTGAAATGCACGAGAATTTTTGAGAGAAGTCAAAAGAGTGTAGATAAATCTAGCAAAAGTCTTGAAGTGAGGGGTATCTGTATATGTATCAATTTTCCCTGGACTTTGCCAAAAGAAAATTGGAAGTTTCCCAATCAAACAAAACATGTGAGAAATTTCAAGGAAAGCCGAAAAGTTTTGATAAATGAGTGAAATTTATTAGAGAGAAATTTCCCTTCTATTTCTGAGTGATTGTTATGGTGAGATTTTTTACAGGTTGTATCAAGTATGTCAAAACTTCATGCTTTGTTCTCTTCCTCCTTGTAATATATTTCACAGGACAAAATATAGATGTGTCTGTATCACTTTTGTTCTGATACCAGAACCACTGCCTGAAATCTGTACACATGTTCCCATTACCTAATATCTAAAAGCTTTGGTTCTCTGATGTATATTATGTTAATTTATTCTAAAATTATTGGTCCTGTTCTCTTTTACCAGACAAGAAGGTATTTTCCCTGTAAGTTAAATATGTTACCCTATATAATTCAGTAATATGCCAAGTGTCATGACAACGAACTCTCAACCAATGGGAGTACAGAACTGTCCTGTGCTCTCATTGGTTTAGGATTTGTCGTCAGGTCCAAAACAAAGTGAGAGGCTGGCTGGCAGGCCTCCTTGCTTGCCAGTGCCCTTCTCTTCCCCAACCACCCTTTCTCAGACCCAAAAAAGAAACCCAGCCCAGTGGAGCAGCGGCGGGAAGCCGCCCTCTCTACTGGGCCTGCCAGTGCCCTTCCCCTTCTCCAGTCACCTTCCTTCTGCCCTGAGGATGAAGCCCAGCCTGGCAGAGCCGTGACATGAAGCCACCCTCCCTGCCAGGCCTGCCAGCGCCATTCCAACTAATGCCCTCAGTGGGGAAAGCAACGGGAAGCCGCTCTCCATACTGGCCTTACCAACAGCATCCCCCTTCTCATACCCAGCCTCCACCTATTCAAAAACCCAAGCCCCCATAAGGCCTGGCAGAAGCCTGCTGTCTCCCACCCCACAAAGCCTGAGACGCCCAACACTATCCCCCTTCCTCCGCCCAGCCTCCACCCGCCCCAAAACCCAAGCCTGCAGACTGTAGCAGAAGCCCCTCCCCAATCACCTGCACTTCCCCACAACCCAGTCCCTCCCCAAGCTCTCCCCAGTCCTCCGTACTTCCTCCACCCACCAAATACCCAAGCTAGGCTGCCGGAACAGGGGCTGCATGCCACCCTCCTGCTCGCCGCACTAGAACCACTTCCCACTCACTTGCACACTCTCTCCCCAAGCCCCTGAAGGCCCTGGCAGAAGCCCCCACCATTCCCCTCACATCTCCCACACCTCCTCAAACCAAGCCAGTCCCTCAGCAAGCTTTCCCCATTCCTCCACACACTCTCAACCCACCAAAAAACTAAATCAGGACATGGGCAGCAAGCCATTCTCCTGCTCAGCACACCATAAACCCACTCCACTCAAGATTTCTGCTTCTACCGGCTTCACAGTGAAGCCTGAATCTTGAGGAAGGGTGATTCACAATATTTCATTTCCTCAAAGGCAGGAAATAAATAACTTTTTCTTAATCATTATAATGGTCAAGAGCGGGTGGATTTTAAACATGGAGAACTGGGTTTGATTCCCCACTCCTACACATGAAGCTTGTTGGGTGATCACAGGTCTCTCAGAACTCTCTCAGTCCCACCTACCTCACAAGGTGTCCATTTTTGGGAGAGGCAGGGAAGGAATGTGTAAGCTGCTTTGAGACTCCTTAAATGTTGATGAAAAGCGGATAACAATTGAATGTCCTTTTCTTCTTGGGTTTGATTCCCCACTCCTACACATGAAGCCTGTTGGGTGATCCTGCGCTAGTCACAGGTCTCTCAGAACTCTCTCATTCCCACCTACCTCACAAGGTGTCCGTTGTTGGGAGAGGTAGGGAAGGAGTTTGTAAGCTGCTTTGAGACTCCTTAAATGTTGATAAAAATCAGATATCAATTGTTCTGAGAGACCTGTGATCACCCAACAGGCTTCTCTTCTTCTTCCTCCTCTTCTTCTTTGCCTTGTTTTATATGTGTATTTTTATTGTCATGTTCTCTTGTCACCTGCTTGAACCAATTTCTGAAGAGGCAGGGAAGAAATAACCTAAAATAATAAGAAACTAGGGCCCCTTCCACACATGCAAAATAATGCGTTTTCAAACCACTTTCACAACTGCTTGTAAGTGGATTTTGCTATTCCGCACAGCTTCAAAGAGCACTGAAAGCAGTTTGAAAGTACATTATTCTGCATGTGCTGAATGAGCCAAAGACAGAACAAGGAAAATTATTTATCAGAGATGGGTAACAGAAAAGAATGTTCCAGGTAAATAGGGATATTTGAGGAGTATGCTTTGCCACCTGTTAACCTCTCTTCTATCTACCAATTCTTCTCTTTGACCTCCAAATTTAGAGGGAAAGATTTCTTTGATGCAGTCTGAAGAAGGCAATACTTGTTGAAAACTCTCTCCAGACCTTTGCATGCCATTGGTGTTTCTTTATTTTGCGCCTTCCTCTATATCTGCCTTTATCATTCAACAAGTTGTCTGTTCTGTGGCCATTAGTTACTTCTTGCCCCTTTCCTATCACCTCTGTGTAAAGAAATTCCAACCACATTCTTGGACCTCCTCCTTCTTCAGAACCTCAGTCCATGCCCACTTCTTATAGATATATCTGTCTCTTCAGGATTCTGTCATGTAGCCCTTAGCTGGCTCTGGTTTCCCATGAGCCTTTTTGGAAAAAATTTTTTGAATCTGATTATTCACATGTAGACATTTCCTCCACTTTTCAGTAAGAAGCTGGAGAGATCTGGGACCGGTCACTCGACAAGATATTTGCTATTCCAGTTTGCCACATTTAGGAGACTTTACAAAGTTAGACTGCAGCTGTCATTTTTCATAGGAATTTTCTTCTGGGAATACTTTTTGGGAGCAAGCCCCATTGAACACAAAGGAACACAAAGGACTTTACTTCCAAATAAACTTGCTTAGTTTGCCTCTGCTGGAACATCCTATATCCGTGGTGGCAAACCTTTGGCACTCCAGATGTTATGGACTACAATTCCCATCAGCCCCTCCCAGCATGGCCAATTGGCCATGCTGGCAGGGGCTGATGGGAATTGTAGCCCATAACATCTGGAGTGACAAAGGTTCGCCACCACTGTCCTATACACACACACACACACACTATTTTAGATTTTTTGATTGTTGTTACCACTTATCCCAAAGCATTTCACATGTAAATCTGGCCTGCTTGAGCCTCACAGATTTTATGGAGCTTTTATAAAACTTCAGGCACATCCCAAATGGCGTCCTTTGGTTCTTTTTTAGTCAGTTTTCCAAAGTGTTGGATTTTCACCAGCCAGCTTTGAATTGTACAGGACTACACAGCATACTCTCCTGGTTCAAGATTCAGTCTTGCAAAGCACACTTTGTCCATTTGAAGCATCTTTTAATGCTAGGCCTGCTTTCTTGCCGTGGCAAAACTGCATGGTGGATCTATAGCATTATCTGTAGTTGAAAGACTGTTCAGTTTAGTCAACCCTAACTGACTTTCCCCTGCAAACTGACTATAGCCCGGAATGATCTCAGAACTAGTGTGTTGTAGTGGAAAGAATGTTGGACTTGGTTCTGGAGAGACTTGGGTTCAGACTCCAGTCCAGAGGAAATCCTAAGCAAATTTATACCCTTCTAACCAGTGATGGGATCCAGAAATTTTAGTAACAGGTTCCCATGGTGGTGGGGTTCAAACTGTGGCATAGCGCCAATGGGGCTGGGCAGGGCATTCCATGGGCAGGGCATTCCCTGGAAGTAGGAGCTGTGGGAAGTAGGAAAGCTTGAATGCCGCGCAGGCGCAGGCATGCCGCGCCACGCCGGTGCACCTCCTGCTGGACTGCTTCAAGTTCTGCGCGCTACTGCTGAGAGGAGGGGCGTAACTAAGGCAAAAATCACGTGGCAAAATCACCAATTAGTAACCCCTTCTCGGCCCACACAAATAATTAGTAACCTACTCTCGGGAACCTGTGAGAACCTACTGGATCCCACCTCTGCTTCTAACCCATTGCCTTCAGTGGATGAATTTAAGCAAGCTTCAACTTACAGTTCTAAAGTTAAAATGAGATACCCCTAAGTACAGTTCCTTGGGATGATTGGACCCAAGCTGGGATATTATTTAAAAAATTAGAGACAAATTAAAAATTGACGTTTGAGCAAATTCCAATATCTGAGCAAGGCTGAACTCAGATCAGTGGAGATGGGTTTCCCACAACGAGGTCATTGAAAAGACAGACTTGGCAGTTATTACAGGCGTAAATGGTCATGTGATACTGCCTAATTAATAATAATGATAATGATTGGGCTACCAGTATGTGGCACTGTGTATAGGAAGGTATAGCTCTGTCCTTTTTGGTGGAACCGATATGATAACTGAAATAAAGTATCTTTGGTTCTGATTCAGTGGGGTTTTTCCCCCTCTTCCTAAAGCAAATCTGTGTAATACAGGCTGCTGTCCCAAAATAACCAGTTTTTAGACTTCTGTGGAATGGAAACAAATGATTCAGCTAGGGCTTTTTTGTGGCACTACTTACCAGTACGGACTACCAGCACCTCTTGGGGGGCTGTTGCAAGGGGAGAATTAATGGAAATCAATGCAGCCTTATATATGAGTATCGGCGCCTTTCCTTTCCCCACTGGTTTCAACATTCCTTCCTCAGAACGGGTGACAACCAGTGTGGTTTTATTGTGCACAGTGACAAACTGCTTTTTAAAGCCCCGTTCCTTCAATTGCTGTTTTTAACCTTGCTTATCAGACCTTGAAAGGAATCCAGAGTGCACGGTCCTGCCAGATGATGTTAATTCTTCAGTTTCCCTCCACAGAACTGCAGAAGCCGTCTTGTGGGTGAGAACGTAGAACATAGGTTCTTCTGTAGGGCACAATCCACAGCTCTGTTCTGCTGGAGTGTACCGGGGGTACACCTGGGAGCCAGCACAGTGTGCACAGCTCAGCTACGATCCAGCAGCTGCCAGTATGACTCCTGCTATCTTGGAAGGAATTGCTGCCACAGCTTCTGGCCAAGGATAGGAAGCATTGGCTGGTGGCTTCTGGCTGGGAACTATTTCAGCTAGTCAGACGAGCCATTTGTAGCACTAATAGTAGTTGCACAGCTTGTGTGACATCCAGACCCTATCCCCAGATATGTTTGGGATTTGCTAGGCCTCATTGCGGCAAATTTGCGATGTCTCTTTATTATTGTATTGTCAACACAGGAGAAAATTTTTGACTTTTGCTTCATTTTTTCCCCCTCCTCTGGCACAGTTCGCCTCCTCTATCAGATGTCCAAAGCTCACAATCCAAACCCTTTTAAAATTGGAGCAAATTTTGCCATTGACTTAATGCAGATGGTAGATAACGGTTTCAGAGGTGGGATTCGGCAGGTTCGCACCACTTCGGCAGAACCGGTTGTTGAAATGGTGCTTGTAAACAACCAGTTGTTAAATTATTTGAATCCCATCACTGAAGGGTTTCAGGTGGTAACGAGACGCAAGGGGGAGGGGGCGTTAATCATGCTCACAGCATCCCTGCTCAATTCCTTTTGCGTATGAGAGTTTTCCCCCCAAAATATTCTATTAGTTTTTTGTTACGTATGATCTCCCTTTTGTGAATCCATGCTGAATATCTTTAATTAAATCATAACTTTCCCTGTTTTGTCCCTGATTAGTGTTTCCAATATCTTCCCCACTGCTGAAGTTGAGCTTACTGGTGTTTAATTTCCTTGATCTTCCCTTGAGCTGTTATTAAGTGTGTTGTCCCATTCATTGGTGCCACTCTCCCACCTTATAGCTTGCTTCCTTCAAAATGCAGCCTTCATTTTTGTGTCTTAAATATTCTTTGAAAAGAGCATCTCCCTGTGTCTTTTAAACAACTTTGGATGTATATATATTTTTCCTCTGTAATCCTTCATAGCTGATGGAAACAGTCATATAATCAAACACCTTTGGATCTAACCCCATGATGTGAATCCAAGCAGTGATATACATTCTGTTGTGTGGTGTTGCAGCTGTAACAGCCTGTTCACACATGCAGATTGACACAGGTTACAGTCATCAAAAGATGAGCATGCATTATTATGGAGACAGTCAATGCAGAACCTTAGATTTAGATACAACTAATCAAATGAAAGTTGTGTATGAAAAGGAACGTCATTTTCCTATGCATGTAGATACACTTAGACTTCAGCTATGCAGGGGCTATCTTCATGCTATATCTGTTCCATTAACCATGTAGTGAAACATGGTAGGGGGACCAGGTGGTCAATAGAGAGCCACTTTGCAGAAATCTGGAGGGAAACCCATGTCAGTCCACCCCTCACTAGGTTGTTTTGACATTTCCCATTCCTTCACTAGGAATATCAATTTGGAATCAATCAAAGCATTAAAATGTACCCTGTTATCATAATACTAACGACTGTGTGCTAAAATGAGTGCACATGGACTTAAATGAAGACTATCAGGCTGTTCAAAGTATATTTGCAGAGGGAATGTAAGTGCTCAGATTGTTAGCCCATGTGAAGGATGTGACGAATTCCCTCCAGGATATGGACTGTGACTGGCTGAAAGTCTTACTGTCTTTGAAGGATCTAAATCAGCTTAATTCCCAGTTTGGATTAAACAATGTTTGGGCTGTGAGTTTTCATGTCAGGCACATATACGGTCCTATGAATTGCTGTGGAAATAAACCCCATAATTTGGTGATTAAAAAAAAAAAGGTTTGTCCTTAATTCACCCATAACATGTTTAAAAAAATGGCTACAGACAGCCTGGCATTCATGTCTTCTGGATACTCATGAAACTTGAGCCTGATGAAGGTGAAGTAGCCGTCTGAATATTTCCTTCCCCCCCCCCCCCTTTATTTCAGATAAAGTCAGGCAACGAATGCTACTGTAATGACATTTTATATCTCCTTCTGTAGCCGAGCAGAGGGAGCCACAGGTGTTCCATTGGAATTACTCACACATTTGTAGAATTGGACATTCTGTCATTAAATGGACTTAAAACTAAAAAGCCTTTGTCTGCCGAAAGTGACCAATAGCAGGAGACTGTGGATTATCTGATATCCCATAACTTAATCATATGGCTCTTAAGAGTGAGGGGTAAACAGCTGTGTCTCACTAATATGCATGCAATATGTGTAAACTGATATGCTTTAATTCTAAACTTGTTTTCAGCAGGAAGGGGTGGGGGGAAAGCATTTAGACAGGGAACATAAAGATTCGGCATTAACCATTTTTGTTCCTGGAGGCAACATTATTCATCACCTGCTATTTATTAAAACTGCCTATTGACTCCATCAATATGTTCTATAAAAGAACTGTTGAAATGTTTTCAAACTTGGGAGTGTAAAGTTTAGGAGATACAGCTCTGTTAATTATTCTAATTTGCTCTCTCCAAGGCCACAGATCTGAAATGGACATTTTTAAATGTATAGATATATATAAAAAGAGCATTGTCTCCCACCAAACATAGAAAACCCAGATGTTCCCCTTTTATTTATTATTTCATTTTTTTAAAAAAACAAAAACAAAATGCTGCTAGAATATATGCATTTGAAATCTAATTGTCTCTGTTAATTGATAGTTTGTGTGGGTTGCATTTCTTATGGCTTAAGTATGTGTGCTTTAATAATATTAAAAACTAAGACAAAGAAACTGTAGATTAGAGACTTTATTTTCAGGGTAAAATGATACGGATAAGTGAGCGTCAACTGACCAGAAATTATTTGCTTCTGTCTGTTAGACACGTAATGGAGTCATTTAACTAGTCAAATTAGGAGCTGTAGAAATGCACTATGCTTCATTACTGAGTTCGAATGGGCACCATTTTACATTTACGTCAAAAATTATCTCATAGGAAATTAATGTTTTCATTGTGCCGAAACACCAAAGCAATGCAGTATTAGCACCACCTAGAGGGCATTTAAAAATATTTCTAACAAAATGTTGTGTACAGGGTGTTTGTGTGTGTGCGTCTAAAAAAAGGGAAACAATGATAAATATCACCTTTACAATTGTTAAGAGGATCAGTCATCCCCCAGTATTAAAAACATTAGAACTTTTTGGTAGGCACAGTTGAATAAGACTGAGTTTCCTCAACATCAACAAAACTGTGTAGTTTTGGAATTTCTATGAAACTCAACAGTTGCAGTCAACAAATCCTACTTAGAAAACGAAGATGAATAGTTGGTTTTGGACCTTGCTTTTCTCTGTTGAAAGGAGTCTCAAAGCAACTTGCAATCGCCCTCCTTTCCTTTCCCCACAACAGGAACCTGGTAAGGTGGGTGGGGCTGAGAGAATTTTGAGAGAACTGTGATTGGCCCAAAAGTCACCCAGCAGGCTTCATGTGGAAGATCAGGGAATCAAACCCAGTTCTCCCTATTAGAGTCCCCAGCTCATGTGGAAGAGTAGGGAATCAAACCAAGTTCTCCAGTTACATGTCTTTCCACCTTCCTTCCTGTTCCTTCCTTCAAATTTCTTGAAACAACCATTAGGTTGAATCCAATCCTTCAGCTAAATGAGGGATCTTTATTTTAGAGAAAGGAAGGTGGAAGTCATCTTTATTTTAGGGAAAAGAAGGTGGAAGACAGTGGACGGCATCCATCTTTGTAGAAGGGGTACCTTCTCTGGAAGGTAGAGTCTTCACTTAGTGAAAAGGAGTAAGTGGACCCACCCAATTATCTATTACAGAGTCCCCAACCTTTTTGATCCTGCAGGTAAATTTGGAATTCTGACACAGCATAGTGGGCATAACAACAAAATGGCAGCCACAGGTGGTGAAGCCACAAAATGATTGCCATAGCTTAACTTCAGTAATGTGAGGTGGATCCTTATGGTTTGGTGGTTGTTGGTGCTGAAGCAACACAGACAATCAGATCTCTTGATGAGTTCAAGAAAAAGTGTCCATGTGTGCTGGGGTAACCATGGACAGCACACAGGGGACTCTGTCCCACTACTTGGAATCTAAGCAGCAGTTTTCAAAGCTTTATCACAATGTGACTCCCTGGGCTAAGATACAAGTGATTTGAGACACACAAAAGGTAGCTCAAGATAAGTGGTGGATCTTTGATAAAGTGGCAAATGGGATTTTATTCATTTTGTTTATTGTAGCACCTTCTTTTCACCCAAATGGGTCCACATGTAATGCATTTGCCTGCAAAGAGGACTCAAAGAAAGAGCACCTTGGAAACATGATTTGACTGTCCATTTTTTGACATTTTAAAGTCACCCTAATATTGTTTTGCATTAGCATTTACACATGGAGAAATATTTCCTATGATTGTGCCCCCATATAGTGACAACTGGTATTTACATCAGGTGAAAAGCTTGGGAGCTAACAGGCTCCCTGATGGGGTAAATATCAGTTGTCATCCTACTGGGCACGGGTGCCTTCATAAGAAATGTGAAATTGATGAGGTAAAATAATCAGTTTGTGACTTTTGCCATAAGAAAGAGGAAGAGGAGACTTTCTCTAGAGTCAGTCCAATAAAGGGCATGTTTGCATGTGACAGAGGAGTGTGAAAAGAGGAATTTTTATACCATACCATGAGGGGTACATCATGTCTGCTCTGGGAATACACACGTGTCAACTTGGCCTAACCTACTTACTTCAAACAGTTGATATGAGGAGTGAAATGTGTATGCTGCTCTGTACCAGGCTTCAGGAAAGATAATATAGAATGAATAGGTATAAGTCCCGTTTGTATGTGTCAAGTATGCATTCATCTTCAGAATTACAACATCAGAAAGGGAAGGATTATGGAAAAATTGGCAGTTTTCTTCAGGTACACACCCAACTACCCACCCATGCTGGTCCCTATATATTCCCATTTAGGGGTTATTCCTTGACAGTCAAGTCATCCCAATAACTATGGACAAGGATGGTGTGAAATGGGGCTTTCTTATTCATCATCTTATGATGAATATGATTGGGAACTGTTTTCCTGAAGAGGTCTGAGAGCCACAATGCTGTTTACTTTTCAAATTGTAAGGTGTTTCTTCTTCAGTTAGTTTTCTGTTCCCTTGGGAGTTATTCTTGGCTGTTGCATATTTTTATCCATCTTGCTGTGCAATTTATATTCTGTTTCTGGGTTGATGTTGATTTGATTTTGTGAGGCTACTTGGAATTTATGAAAAAGCGTTCTATAAATGGCGTGATAAATTATAGGTTTTAAAAAAGGAAACCTTATAGGGAAGCAGTGGTATACTCTAAAATATTGGTAGCCAGTGTAGTATTTATTTATTTATTTATTTATTATTTGAATTTTTATACCGCCCCATCCCCAGGGGCTCTGGGCGGTGTACAACAGAACTAATACAACGAATTCAGGAGCAAACAATAATTAAAACAACAACAATCCATAAGGCTCCATCATTAAAACATACTAAAACATACTAAATTTTTGTTAAAACAGCGGTAAACATAATAAAGAGGCGCCCGGTAAATCCTTACTCTTAAAACCCTCCCCTAGGGAGCAGCTGGACTCCTCCATAGGAGGATAGTCTGGGTGTAAACGAGCAGGGGTGCCATACTCAGCGGCTGGTTATTCCAAAGGCCCGGCGGAACAACTCAGTCTTACAGGCCCTTCGGAACTCACCAAGATCCCGCAGGGCCCGGACAGCTGGAGGGAGAGTGTTCCACCAGGCCGGGGCCAGGGCCGTAAAAGTCCTGGCCCGCGTGGAGGCCAGCCGCATCATAGAGGGGCCAGGGACCACCAGTAAATTTGCCTCAGCTGAACGTATGAGCGCAACATGACTTTATAACCATATGGTGAGGATTCTGTAAAGTTGCCCCAATATTTAACCCCGAGAACAGTTTCCTGGGAGTAAGCCCCATTGAATAGACCTATGTGTCAAGCTTGAGGCAGGAAAACTAAATGTATTAGCCGGGGTGTCCAGGGACCCTGATCTGGGCTTAAAGTCACCAACCTAGAGGTCTCCCATTATTACAACTGATCTCCAGGTAACAGAGATCTGTTCACCTGGAGAAAATGGCCACTTTGGAAGATTACGGCACTAAACCCCATTGAAATCCCTCCCCTTCCCAAATCCTGCCCTTCACTGGTCTATTACTGTGATAATGATAAATAATAAAGTACTGTCAAATCACACCTCAAGGAGCTTTCAAAACAAGAGAAGGGCAGAGGTGGTTTGCCATGGCCTTCCTCTGCATGGTAGACCTTGTCTTCTTTGGTGGTCTCCCATCTAACTATTAAGTATGGCCAGGCCTGCTTGGATGACTACTCTGGGGTATTCAAGCTGCTATTACCATGATAAGGTATATCATTTAACAGGGGCGTACCAGGGGTAAATGGCACCCGGAGACAAATTGTCTCCAGGACGCCCCCCCCCCCAGGCTCTGCTGCCCACCATCCCAGCTCCGCCCCTGGTGCCCCCAGGCTCCACCCCCCACTGCCCTCGACCCGCCCATGTCACCATGGACATAGACACGGTCCTAGAATTTGCAGCTTAGTGAGGGCAGAGGGGTTGAGAGCGCTTGGAGGCAACAGAGGGGTCCACACACACCTGCTGCCTGCATTCGTTTTTGTGTGCCTCGGGCAGGGTCGAGGCACATGAAAACGATGAGACAGCAGGACTTCCTGGTCACGTGGGGGTCCAATTTTGCGCCCCCACATGACCAGAAGAGTGGCACCCTTGTCCCTAGGCAGATACACCACTGTCATTTAATGAAAGTGTACTTGTGTACTTGTGAGGTGGGATATGTATGTCTGGGGCCCATTCAAGTTTCTACCAGGCACTGAGAATTGAGACTTGGGCCTTGTACTCAGGAAACCCTTTTGGTTGAGGATAATGCCTATGGGATTGCATGAAGTGGTGATGTAATAGGAATACTTTAGCTTTGGACCACTATAAGGAATCCTTGTTAAGTGGACCTGTGATAGCTGATTTCTTCTGAGAACTATGGCTTGCATTTGTTGTTGACGTGTTAAAACAGTATTCTTGTAAATGTTTTATTTTGGAGAGCTGTGAATCACCCGTGGGTATTATAAAGAGAAAGGTGATATGTAAATCTACCAACACCATCAAAATAGTGTGCAATTTAGAGGCTGTAATCTAATCCAAGAAAGAAGCTCCACAATGGACAATGGGACTTACTTCTAAGTAAAGAAATATAGGATAGTGCTGGAAACCCATTTACGTGGCTATACTGCCCAATGAAATGTTTGGCACAAGTTCTAAGGCATTTCCATCAGGGTGTTAGAGGGTTGGTGTATTATGGCCATGGCAAATGTTTGAATACACATAACCAGAGATTTTGTCATGCTGTTGCTATTCAGAATGGAATCCATCTTTCCCCTCCCTTCCTTTCACAAGGAAGAAAACAATAAAAGCGATTCACAAGAGTACATGGACACAAAGGGCAATAGACTCATAGCGTGATGAACAAGCCATACGTACATGGAACACATCTAGAATTACACTTAACTCTGACACAAATGAGCATTTATTCATTAAAAGGCTGCCAGCTAACTATAGTTGGGAGACAAAAAAAATTCCATGTTAATTGTGTCAAGTGTGTAATTTTTGTTAGTACACTATATTTTTCATATTTCAATGAGATGCTCTTCAAGATCCATTTGAAAAATCAGATGAATGGCTTGCAATATTGTTTTCTCACTATCTCAAATGTGAACCACGGAGTAAGTTCAAGAATAATGACAGTGACTTTAGAGCTACGGTTATCATCTGATCGTAGGGGCAGACAGAAACACTTGGCTTATTCCAGATAGTTTGTGTGTGGGTTTTTTTAAATATATTGTGATGTCTACTTGGAAGTCAGTCCCACTGATTTAAAAGGGATTGGCATTGTAATATTTATGTGTTCATTTGGAGTCAAATCATCTGATTCCATTCTGTTCATGGCTAATCTTTACAAACCATGAAAAAACTTTCTCCAGTGGAAGAGTTCTGTTCTGCGGGGGAAGATACCTGGCGCAGGATAAAATCCCTGCCCATTTGGAAAATTGATTTCTAGGATCCAGCACTTATCTTTCTACCTTGCTTTACATCCCTAAATCGCCCCCTTTAAGCAATGGTAGACTTCTGCCTCTTAGTAGTGGCCAAAGTAGTGACAGTTGAAAACTGGAGCAAAGAACAGATTATCAGCTGTAGCTAGACATGATGAAACGTCATTGGGCTCATTGGCCTTCATAAGAGAGTTGGAACCTGAGAACACTCCTCTGGAGCAGGGCAATAGACCTAAGATTTGTTTTGTGCCCTGTTTTTGAGAGTTACTGTGCCAGCAGTGAGAAATTAAGGCTAGAGTACGGCATAAGAGCCAGCGTGTTGCATGGGTTAAAAGGTGGACTCTAATCTGGGGAACTGGGTTTGATTCACCCTCTCCTCCACATGAAGCCTGCTGGATGACTTTGGCTCAGTCACAGTTCTCCCAGAAATCTCTCAGCCCCAACTACCTCATGAGCTGCCTGTTCTAGGGAAAGAAACGGAATGTGATTGAGACTCTTAAATAGAGAAGAGCGGAAACTATGGAAACTACTACTACTACTTCTTTATTGCAATTAGTCAATCTTCAACGTTTACAATTTGTATCTGGGGGGTGGAGGGGTGGGATATACAGGTGCAGGGGCGAAGTGAGGAGGAACTGTGCCCGGGGCAAGCACGCACCCTGTTTTCTCACTATCTGCTGCGGTGCGTGCCTGGGGCATCTTCCCCCGCCCCGTTGGCGCTACGCCACTGTACTCGTGGAAGTATTGGCATTTATCTTTTGGTGTTGAATATTTGTTTTTAAAGAAAAAGTACACATGCAGTCAAAATTTAGAAGTTATGTCCCAGGCAAAAGGCTGAAAATGAGTCCTTGTCTTGAAATATTAAAACAAACTGGCCCAGAATAATCATCTGCACTGCATGGTGAGCTGCAGTTCATTCAGAACTCTTTCAGCCCCACCTACTTCACAAGGTGTTTGTTGTGGGGAAAGGAGTTTTTAAGCTTTCTTGAGTCTCCTTGTAGAAAAGAAAGGTGGGATATAAATCCAAACTCCTCCTCCTTATCATCATCATCTTCTTCTTCTTCTTCTTCTTCTTCTTCTTCTTCTTCTTCTTCTTCTTCTTCTTCTTCTTCTTCTTCTATTTTTACAGATAATGATCTTTTTCTTCTTCTGATGTTCTATTTTTCTATTAGTTTTTTTATTCTGTATGCCGCCTGAGGCAGATTTTCTGGAGAAGCAGCACAGAAATTTTCTTAATAAATGGCAAATAATATTCTGAGATCCAGTTTAAATATTAAAATCTGAAATATATTTTTCTGGAAATAAGTACCGTTGTTCCAAGCAATATGTAAGAGATCATGACAGTTTTACTTCACCAGCAAATTTTGTACCTACAGCAACCCCTTCCCACCTCCCTGCAAAATGGTTCAAGGCCTCGCATTGTATTTCTTTTCTCCTCCAGCGGTAGAAATCTACTTTACCTACTGACATGAAACTTGTCTTCTGGCTGTGCAATGGTTTAGCTTTCATGTTATGTTTACCAAGGCTAGACTGGAGGATCAAATAATTTATAACCATTCCTGTTGGGTTTTATGTAATAACTTTGGAACTCATATAAAGTAATGATCCACAAACTCTTTTAATGTTCATTATAAAATATGAAATATTTCTCAGAACCATAGCAATTATGTGACCAGACATAACTGTTTCACACATGAGTACATACAGGGAGGTTTAACATAACTTTATTATCTTCCTGTCTTTTCTTCTCATTGATGTGATAATAGTGTTTTAATATTTTTCTAGAGAAAAGTTAAACAATTTCCGAATCTCTGCTGAGGCCTAGTTTATTGGTTTTTGCAATAGAGTACTCAAGAATAATTGTATTTATGATTAGAATGACACTAATAAACGGTGTATGCATAGAGGAGCAAATACCCCAACAGATTTTTATATAATTGTGTATCTATATGCCACTATATCTTGCACAAAACTGAAGTAGACAGAAGAAATGAAATATTTGTAATCAGTCCGTTCCTCTAGGTGTTTCTCATCTGCCTATCACCTACAATTTATATTGTACCAAGGTGGTCCTGTGATTTACATGCGGGTTGGTTGATCAAAATTGGATTGGGGAAAACAGGCTGCAAACGGTGGATCAAATTATTTATTTACTTATTGTATAAAGATTCTGCCTCTCCACCATCATGGAACAATGCAGTGAGTTTGTGGACCCCAGGATGTTTCTGACCAAGCACTGACCACCCCTAGACCTGTTTTTCTTCAGCAAGAAGGGGAGCTACAAAATGAAAAATAGGAAAAATGGTGGGCTATCCCTCACTTCTGTTTTCTGGAAATGGGTGATGGTGAGGGCAATAGATGCAGTCTGTGGTAACTCCCTGTGCTAGCATGCCATAATGGTTAAAGATTGGTGAACTCTAATCTGAAGAACCAGGTTTGATTCCCTGATGCTCCACTTGAGCAGCAGACTTTAATCTTGTGAACTAGGTTTGTTTCCCCACTCCTCCACTTGAGCGGCAGACTCTAATCTGGTGAACCAGGTTTGTTTCCCCGCTTCTCCACGTGAAGCCTGCTGAGTGACCTTGGGCTAGTCACAGTTCTCTCAGAACACTCTCAACCCCACCTACATTACAAGGGCAGAGTCTGCACGGGCCAAAACCAACGCCCCTGGAATAGTAAAAACACCGTTTCAGGAGTGCTTGAAAAACACTATTCCAGGAGTGTGGCTGTTGCCTCCACAACAAGGCAGCGCCGTGCGTTCCCCCTCCACCAGAGCAGAAACATTTTTTCCCTGTCTTACTCAATGACCGAGGCTTTTGGGAAATAGTGTTTCCTTTTCATCGCCATGGGAATGACACCGAGTTGGAGGCGCTGCTGTTTGGTTCCTCCATTTTCCCACACATTTACCTTCTCTCCCTGGGAGCTGCACAGGAACGGGGAGACATGCCCACGCTGCCCTTGAACCCCCGGGGTCAGAGGGCAGCATGGGTGTGCTTCCCTGTTCCTATGGAGCTCCACAAAGACAGAAGGTAAGTGTGGGGAAAGAAAATGGAGGCACCTCTATGCGGAGGCACCCAGACAGGCTGTGGCCACTCTGGGGCCACTCACACCTCAGTATGCAAACAGCCCCAGGGCTTCACCGGCATTATATATACTAGTGGGACACTGCTGTAGGGGCCCATGCGGAATCCACCACAGTGTCTGTTGTGGGGAGAATAAAGGAAAGCAATTGTAAGCCACTTTGAAACTCCTTACAGTTGAAAAAAGCAGGGTGGAAATGCAAATGCATCTCCTTTTCTTATACTGCCTGATGACATTGTTTAGGGCAGCAGCAAGGGTGACCTGTAGGGGCACTTCTGGTTCATCATTCCCATTGAAATCCCAGCGATATGACTGTTTTACACAACTGTGTTGTCTCTCTCAAGAGTTAGGGGCACACCTGTAGGGTCAACTACTCCATCACATAAGTTTCCACTTCTGACATTAACCCAGTAATGTGTGAGCAGACCATGTGTGGCAACTACAGGACAAGGTGGGGGGGGGGGTTGGTGTTAGATTTAGTTTAGAGTCACGGATCTGCCCGTGTGTGAGTGCAGTTTATCGAAACTTCCCAAGAGATAAATGTAAAAGGTAAAATTTACATTTATTCAAGCATCTCCAGTTCACAGCTTTGTTCCAGGAAAAAGGTAGATAGAAAGAAACCCTAGTCTAAAGAGATTACTTTCCCTACGACAAGTGGGCACAACTAACGCACCATCACGTGTGTGCAGGTGAGAGGATGCTACAGTGGGAAAGCCCCACTGAGCAGGCTGCCATTGACCATGCGCTCAGGTCAAAGGCTAGAACGGAAGTGAAACCAGCATGGGAAAGAAAGGAAGTTAGTAGGCAGTCTCCTGGCCCAGACAAGGAGGGCAAACAGGAGAGGCAACATCACAGTTAGAGTGAGATACACAGCACCCCCCAGTGTCCAGGCATGCAGAAGTCGCTTATTCCAACAGTTGGCCCATCATGTACTGTTTATATCCTTCTGAGTCTCCACTAGGGTTCCAGCTTTGAGTTTGAAAATACCAGAAGATTGTGGAGTTGGTGAAGCCTGGAGAGCACATGGTTTGGGGAGGGGAAGGACCTCGTCAAGGTATGCCATGGAGTCCACCCCCCAAAACAGCCATTTTCTCCAGGAGAACTGATCATGATCAGCTGGCGAGCACTTGGAATAGCAGGAGCTCTCCGGGTGCCTCCTGGAACATGGCAACCCTAATCTCCGCCCTGCCATCAAGAAGGGAAATTCACGGATTGGAGGAAAACGACATTGCAAGATGGTTAGCCTATGAGAAGGAGATGTCAGTAGGTCCAGCCAAGTAGACTGCACACTTTACCTTCACTTCTTTGCAACCCTATTTGAAGTAGAGTTGCAATAACCCTGTAGTGTAGACACGCCCAGCCTTGATGTCACTGTGATTGATTTGGAATGCCCAATTTGCAGCAGCGGAATTTTAAAGTTTAACAGGCTAATCTCAGCAGTCTCTTTCTGAGCAGACGAGCTGCATTCTGTCAAGCATCGCCCCTCATGTGATTCCTGTTTCTCTCAGCATGAGATGACAGAAAGGACTAGATGTCCCCCCCTCCGCCCTGTGCTGTTTTCCTTCACCCTTCCTTTTGTGTCTTACTGTTGTCTTTGATGTAGAAAGGAGCATTCCTGTCTGTAGGCCTTAGTGTTCGTTTGCCCCTGATATTTGTTGAATTGTTGACTGTCAATATTGTTAAGCGTTCATCTGGCACACTCAGGTTAGCTCATCCACAAAGCTGTCTCTGGAGACTGGGGAGATGTCATTCCTGTCTAAGTGGTGGAGTGATAAATACATGTGTACCCTCGACATGTGACGCTTCCCTGTCATGTGGCTTTGTCAGTGGACAGCAACTCCTGTCATTTTGTTATGAGACCTAACGTAAAGCACACATCCCCTTGACACAATATCAACAACGAAGCTATATAAAAAAAAGTTTGTGTCAGCTGCCCTGCAGAATTCAATTTTTGTTTTGTTTTGCTAACTGATGGGAAGTGATGTCTTCTCACTTACGTGGGTGGAGGTTTGCCAAAAAAGCCCTCCTTTGTGTCTTCAGGTCTTCTCTTCTGATGAAGAAACAACTTAATCATATTTTGTTTTGTTTTGTTTAAATTTGCTTGAGATTTGCAGTCAGGCCAGGCTGTAGCGGCACAAGCTATTTATAGAATTATCCTGGAAAGCCACAGAGCTCATATTGCAGCCCAAAGAGAGTGAAACACCTCATGAATAGATGGGGAATGTTTACTAAGTATACTGGATCCAACCCATACGTTGTTGAGTAGTGGGAGGCTCACTGCTGACCAAAGATCAACCTGTGGCCTCTGAGTGCATATATTAAAATATTTATACAGGACAAAAAGGTGGAGGAGGAGGAGGAGGAGGAGGAGGAGGAGGAGGAGGAGGAGACGGTGGCGGCGGCCATGGCGGCGGTGACAACGACGACTTTGGATTTATACCAAGATGCCAGAACCCCCATTCTCCTTCCCAATTATGAGGTGTCCATGAGGACCTCCCCCTCCCCCCTCTTTGTCTGGAGAAACAATGGAGGCCTGGGGATAGGGGTGTCTCATAATATATAATCTGAGGGGGGATATGATTGAAGTCTATAAAATTATGCATGGGGTAGAAAATGTTGTCAGAGAGAAATTTTTCTCTTTTTCACAATACTAGAACCAGGGGGCATACATTGAAAATGCTGGGGGGAAGAATTAGGACTAATAAAAGGAAACACTTCTTCATGCAACGTGTGATTGGTGTTTGGAATATGCTGCCACAGGAGGTGGTGATGGCCACTAACCTGGATAGCTTTAAAAGGGGCTTGGACAGATTTATGGAGGAGAAGTCGATTTATGGCTACCAATCTTGATCCTCCTTGATCTGAGATTGCAAATGCCTTAACAGTCCAGGTGCTCGGGAGCAACAGCCACAGAAGGCCATTGCTTTCACCTCCTGCAAGTGATCTCCCAAAGGCACCTGGTGGGCCACTGCGAGTAGCAGAGAGCTGGACTAGATGGACTCTGGTCTGATCCAGCTGGCTTGTTCTTATGTTCTTATGTTCTAATACCACAGACCAAATCATTCTAGCTCAAAACCTAAGCCAAAGCAGTTCTTTCCTTCACTATGCCAAAGCTGTATATGTGTGATAAATATGTTTGTAGACCCATTCACCCAACTTGGTGACCACCATGTGGGAAAGACCACAGATAGCACATGCTTCCACTGTATGCAGCTGGAATGTGAAAAGCATTACCATCTACTGAAAAGTCATACCAATGATGATGGTAGCTTATTGACTTGCCATTTTTAAACACACACAGACACACAAAACAAAACATTTTCCCCTTTCAGCCTCTTCCACATGCCTCCGAGTACACCTGATTTGTGATGATAACTCACAGCACTAATTTCTTAATGCTTAATTATAAGATGGCAATCACAAAAAAGAAACATTCTGATTGTTCAATGAAAATGTGAAAGTTTTATATTAATCATTATCAATCAACGCATCTTGTAATCTGAAGCACCAATCAAACAGGAGCTGAAACATTTTTCACACAGCTAATTAGGGTTTGTCTTCTGTTCTTTCGTTGCACGGGATTTCTCTGAAGGGAGTTTTGTGTTTGGGATGCCTAAAAAGCTTGGGCCAACATTTGGCTTGTATTTCTTTCCACCCCTGCCCCATAAGCAGTTGTCCTACAAACAGTGAGATTAATTTGGAAGCCTGTAGGAGATTTTAATTCTTAAGGATGTGGCAAAAATTTGCCGTTTTGCAAGTTTGTAGATAAAATTATATTTAAATATAGAGGGATGCGCATCAAGGCTGCCATCTAGGCAGTGTTAATTTTGTTTGTGCACTACTTATTTATCTATGTGTTCTACGCATTGTTCAGTTTTCTTGCAAGTGCTTAATTCTCACACTGAAATCCATGCAACTTAAATGTGCTTAGCTTTAGCCAGATCACGCACAGGGGTTTTTTTGAGTTGGTATGAGAAGATTTCGTCTCCTCCATTCCTTTTTTGTTCTGTAATTTTTCCTCTGCCCTGTGCTCCACTCTTTCTGCATGCCATTTTAACTAGGAGAATTTCTAAAATTAATCCTGGCATTAGAGATAGTGCTGTTCACTGCCAATCTCCGTTCTTTTGTGCCGCACCCACTGTTACCCATGCAGACATGTGCATTGAGAAAAGCCTGCCAAAAGAAGAAGAAAAAAAAACAATCTTGATGTGATAATATTTATGATTGGCTGAAAAAAACTTTGTGTGCAGTGTTTTACTGAAGCACACATGCACTGTTGGGCGCTGATAAAATGCTGCGAGAATCTTGATACATCCGAACATACAATCACAGGAAGAATTTCTTTTGGGGTGGTGGCTAATCAACAAATATTCACAGTATAGGGAGAGGAAGCCCCAGTGAGTTGAAAGCTAGAACAAACTGCATATGCAGTGCTTTATGCAAAATCTGAAAATCAGAACGGTGGAAAATTCCTAATACATCAGTTCCACATTGCAAATAAAACCAGGTAATTCCAAACCCCGCAGTCTGGAGAATATTCTAGAGGGACAACTATAATAGTAAAAATAAACAAGAGTCTGGAGGTACTTTAGAGCTGAAAATGCTTTTTTGGATGACGATTATAAAGAAAGCTCTTGTTCATAAAAGTCTTGCTGGAAGAAAAGTTATTAGTCTTTAAGGTGATATTAGACTCATGTTTGTTTGTTTGTTTGTTTGTTTGTTTGGAGAGCCACTGTGGTGTAGTGGCTAATAGCAGTGAACTCTAATCTTGAGAACCAGGTTGGATTCCACACTCCTCTACATGAAGGCTAGGCACAGTTCATTCAAGACTCTTTCAGTACCACCTACCTCACAAGATGTTTGTTGTGGGGAGAGGAAGGAAAAGGAGTTTTTAAGCTGCCTTGAGTCTCCTTCTAGAAAAGAAAGGTGGGATATAAATCCAAACTACTACTACTCTCCTCCTCCTCCTCCTCCTTCTATTTTTTCAGAGCAAAATTGAAAATGTGGAGCATTTGGGAAGCATCCTCTACTTAGAATCTTGGGAAATTGATAGAACCTGCTTTCTTTGGTAGTTTCAGATTTGTGCTTGGATTTTTGGTAGCATTCTATATTGATTCTTACCGGGGGCCGCTATATCCCTAAAATGCCAAAGTGTAAAAATAAGCATTAGAAATAGAAAATAATAATGACACAATCAAACCAGAGAAAGCTGATAAATTAAGAAGTGTTTATTTCACTATTATTGCATACTATTTCCTGAAGTTATCTGAAGAACGCTTAATTTTAGCTAAGAAATCAATTATTCAATTAACCTTCTTCTCATCAAATATATATTTGATACTCATGTTAGAAGGTCGGACTCTAAAAGGTTTATATTGATCAGAGGCTACATGCCCATATGTCTAGTTATTGGATTTGAACAGTTGGGTATCTTAGATCCACTTGAGTATGGAGATATTTCAGATGCAATCAGTTTTAAGATAATTATTGTTCTGAAGCTTTGTCTCAAACCAGTTGGTCAGAGAGATCCTGCACAAATGTGCAAATTTAGCATTTATTTTATGTGCCCAGCACAGTTTAACAATGTTCTCCTCTCGTTCATTCTATCCAGCGTGAAGTAATGGTTAAAAGCAGGTGCACTCTAATCTGGAGGAACCGGGTTTGATTTCCTGCTCTACCACTTGAGCTGTGGAGGCTTATCTGGGGAATTCAGATTAGCCTGTACACTCCAACACTCACCAGCTGGGTGACCTTGGGCTAGTCACAGTTCTTTGGTGCTCTTTCAACCCCACCTACCTCACAGGGTGTTTGTTGTGAGGGGGGAAGGGCAAGGAGATTGTCAGCCCCTTTCAGTCTCCTTACAGGAGAGAAAGTGGGGGATATAAATCTAAAATCTTCTTCTTATCCTCAACCCAACCTTGTGAAGGAGATTAGTCTGAGAGTGTTGGACAAATCTAACACCTCTTGGTCTATAGTAAGATCAAAAGAGGAAAGGTGAGTTACCTTAGAAAGTCTTTTGAATATGTTTGTGGTAGGGAACCAATAGAAATTGACCCCAGCGATATACAAAGCAACCTTTTTGTTTCCCCACCTCTGCACTGCTCTTGCGTGAAAAGTCACACCGGAAGTGCTCCTACTTTCCCCAGGAAAGTGAGACGCACAGACAGGGCAAGAGAAAGAGAGTTGGGACAAGATTTTTTTGCACCGATATGCTTCCTCTCTCAGCGTACTGCAGAGAAAAAGCCCTTTGGGACAAGATTTCTTGCCCCGATGCTCTTCCGGTCCCACCACATGCCAGAGTCCCGGTGGGTAATTGACCACAGTACACCCTTCTAAGCCCATTTAGGTGCAGTGGGTACGGAAGGATCTAACTCTGCTTAGGTTTGCCCAGTAATTGACCACAGTGCACCCTTCTAAGCCCATTTAGGTTCAGTGGGTACGGAAGGATCTAACTCTGCTTAGGTTTGCACAGTAATTGACCACAGTGCTTATCTAAGCCCATGTAGGTTCAGTGGGTACGGAAGGATCTAACTCTGCTTAGGTTTGCACAGTAATTGACCACAGTGCACCCTTCTAAGCCCATTTAGGTTCAGTGGGTACGGAAGGATCTAACTCTGCTTAGGTTTGCACAGTAATTGACCACAGTGCACCCTTCTAAGCCCATTTAGGTTCAGTGGGTACGGAAGGATCTAACTCTGCTTAGGTTTGCACAGTAATTGACCACAGTGCACCCTTCTAAGCCCATTTAGGTTCAGTGGTAGTGGAAGGATCTAACTCTGCTTAGGTTTGCACAGTAATTGACCACAGTGCACCCTTCTAAGCCCATGTAGGTTCAGTGGGTACGGAAGGATCTAACTCTGCTAAGGTTTGCACAGTAATTGACCACAGTGCACCCTTCTAAGCCCATTTAGGTTCAGTGGGTACGGAAGGATCTAACTCTGCTTAGGTTTGCACAGTAATTGACCACAGTGCACCCTTCTAAGCCCATTTAGGTTCAGTGGGTACGGAAGGATCTAACTCTGCTTAGGTTTGCACAGTAGATGTAACCTAGCTCTCTGTGCGGAGGAGTTCTCTCTTCGTCAGACTTCTCGCAAACAGTTGGCATTTTTGTCAGTTATAAAATCTTTCGTGTTTTCGGGTTCCCTTTTGCAACCCCCCCCCCCCTAAAAGCATTAACTATAATCAAGATATTAGATGAACAGAGTTTGGTGGCTGTTGGGCTGGGGGTAGAGGGAAGATTGTTATCTGTATTTTCTGCCCTTTAAGAACAGTCGAAAAAAGAGCCTGTGTTTGACCTTGTTAATGCAGGGAACACTTCAGTCATCTGTGCATAATGATTTTTTTTTTTACATTAAGTCCCTGCTTGCTTTGGAAGCCTTCTATGTCGCAGTAATATAAGAACAGCCATTTTGCACATTCCTATCCCATTATGTTACATTGTTACTGAATAAAGACGGGTATTATGTTCCTCCTATAAAGGGCAGAAGTGGCCGGAATTTTATCTGCTGAACGAATCAATCTGGATTATGTCAGTTGAAAAGAATTGTGGACTGCAATCTCCAGCAGATGGGGGCGTTTAAAAAAAAATTAAAATAAAAAAGTATCTGTTTGGTTTCTCTGAATGCGTGGACTTAGATAATACCTTGTGGTGACTGAAAAAAAGTTGGGAGCGGGGGGGGGGTTGGTCACTGAATCTCCCCCCTCTCTTTATTTTTCAATGAAGACTCCGCCAATTATCATTTCAACGTTAAGTATTAGGAGATCAATTGGAGACTGAATGCTTTTTCGTAATGTTAATACAGTGTTTTCTTTAAGCTGCCTTTGACGGGACTGTCTAGGCTGTGGGAAAAAAGACTGAGCAAATAATGCGGAAAGGATTTGGGGGGGAAAAAGACGGTGGGTGGGGTTTGGCAAGAGATGTGAGCTATTCATCAACAACTCAACAAGGATGATGGAAATAATAAGGACCCCTTAAAGAAAAAAAAAAGGGGAAGGATTTTGTTTTTATGACAAGAGTTTTCTACAAAGGACTCCCCCCCCCCAACATACTCCGCTCTCAGTTTTGTAGGACTTTCTGATTAGCCCATTTTAAACTTCCTGAAATTGGCCAGAAAAAAAGAAAGCAAAATCCTCCCTTTGAAATGGATCGTATGCATTTAAAATGGCACGCATTCTTTTGCAATCAGTTTTTTTAAGTGACTAGTTTCCTGTCCGCGAGCATGAATTTTTTTTACTGTGCGACAATGTCATTTAATATCTAAAGAACATTAATGCTTTTCTTTGACACACACACAAAAATGCTGCTCAGACAAATCCCTCGTGTGAAATAATTTGTGCGAACTTTGACCTGCCCAGAAATAAAATCTTAGCCTTATTATACTCTTTATTTATACAGCACAGAAACTATTCGGAACGGAATACTGACATGGATACAGTATACACAAACCACTTTCTTACAGGATGGGAGACAGTCCTCTTCCCTTATTTAGATAGCGATGCGTTATTGTAGCAGAAATGTTTACCTTCCAAATGAATAGGCATTTTTTAATATTATTGTGCTCTGAGTTGCTGGATTTCTACTGAGCGGATCTAATTCCACCATCTGCAAAGTTCCTGATTTTATAATACTTATAAGCTGTTTTTAATCTATTTTTACTGCCATGTTCTGTCCTCAAATGTCAAAGAGTGTGGAATAGGTCTTGGAATTAACATGACAGTTAAAAAACTTGGCAAGGTTTTACAGCAGATTGTGACATTAACAAAATACAAAGGAGAATTGTGAAATTAACATTAATGCGTGCTTGCAGACACTATAAAAATCTATATGTCCATGATCAGGGAACTAAAAATAGGGATTTTTTTTAATGTGGATGGTGTTCAATGCAGATCTCTGCTGTGAAAAGAAATTTCCATATGAAAAGCAACTTAGTAAAAAAAGTAATGCTGTAATCCGTCTCTCTGGGTTGAACAACAGGTTTATGTATCCCAGGTCAAGTAGGCATATGGTTCTTTTTGTTTGCCAATTTTTTTTTTTGCATGTGTATGTGTGTGAGAGAGTTAGGCTTTTTGAATCTATGATGAGACTGCTTTAAAAGCCCCAACAGCTGCAAAAGATATAAGATCATAGATGGGCCGATAAGTGGTGGTTGTTATTAAAATTCACACAAATTGAGTATTAAATCATTGGGAGGCCAGGCTTTTTCACAGCTGAGAGCTTAAAAGCACGGTTGTTCATTGGGGCTTCAGAGAGGTTATTCTAAAAACACACGCACCAACAAACCACGCATCACATGACTGAAGGGGATGCTCTCATTGGACATGACTCCCAGTGGCATTTGGCAACCTCTGAGGGTTCAGTTGGTCAGCACATACTTTCCCTTGGCAACGGCGCAAAACCTTCACAGTTTTCCACCTCTTAGAGAGCTCTAATAAATTGCATGGATAATGAAGTGCTAAAATGGAACTTCACAAAGAATGAATGGTAAACCTGGAATAATGTACCTAGATGCTTTCTCTCTAAGTGATCTTTAATAAGGAATTAAAAGTGTTGGGTTTTCCTGTTTCACACATATGTGGGATGCATATCCTGTGGTCAGGGAGGTTGAAGATTGTAGCTGCTTGAGCAGCCATGGGATTCTTAATTGGATCCAGCCATGCACTAGAAAGAACTGCCCACAAAACTGGCCAATAGCGTTGTCTCAAACAAACGTGCTTGGATTTCCCCAGCATTCCTGTCATGAAGGTTGAAATGGGGCTTCCATCTTGAACGGCACTTTGCAGATGAGATAAATATCATTTGACACTTCGATGTGAGCCTCCACGGTAAAATGGAGGTACTATTACACATTTAATTCAATTAAACACATACATTGCCTCGCAATGTTGTCATGGAATGTGCTCAAACAAAAAAAATGCATACAATATATTTATAGTATTGTATAATATCAACATATTTTATCTGTTTGTACAATTTATTTTTTAGTGTTAAAATACAAGAAAAAGAAAAATGTAGACTTATTCTCTGGGATGAAGGGAGGGCCAAAATTATTTATGTGGATTTCCAGACCCCAGGGGGTGACGCACCCCTAACCCCAGCAGTGTGGAAGGGATAACTGTATATGCTTTTATCACACCCTTCCTAGAAGGTACTCAGAGCAACATACCTCATTTCCCTCTTCCCTTTACATTTTTCCATCAACCTTTTGGGGTAGGCAAGCCTGAGAATGTGACTGATCTAGATCACTCAAAAACGTAGGTAAGGGGGGCGGTTCTTGGGTTCAATTCCCCCCCCATGGCATGTCTGAAGCTCTACCCTCTGTTTGTGGGTTTTTTGTATTTTTTTGGTTTTTGGCCTGCAGGGGGCGCAGTGTTTAGACTAGCAACACCATAATTTCAAGGATTTTTGGACTCCCAAAGGGGGTGTCCCCATCCCCCATTGTTTCCAATGGGAGCTAATAGAGGATAGGGGCTACACATTAGCGGGTACATAACCCCCTGAACCAAACTTTTGGACCCCCTGAACCAAACTTAACCAAACATGGGTGGTATCATCAGAAGAGTCTCTTATTGATACAATCCAGGTTTTGTGAAGTTTGATCCAGGGGGTCCAAAGCTATGGACTCCCAAAGGGGGTCCCCATCCCCCATTGTTTCCATTGGGAGCTTATAGAAGGTGGGGGCTGCACCTTTGAGGGTCCATAACTTTGGACCCTCTGAACCAAACTTCACCAAACCTGGGAGTTATCATCAGGAGAGTCTCCTAAAGATATCCTGAACGTTTGGTGCTGCTAGCTTAAGAATTGCACCCCTGACAGCAGGCACCCCCAACATTTCCCCAGATTCTCCTTTTAAATCCACCCCCTTCAGCATGGATTTAAAGGGAGAATGTGAGGTCCCTAGTTTAAACATTGAAAGTGATTCTGTTTCAGGGTGGGGTAGAATACACCCCAAAACAGCATCACTTTCAATTTTGTTTTAACTGTGGACCCCAGATTCTCCCTTTAAGGTGGATTTAAAAGGAGAATTTGGGCTCTCTAGTTTAAATGCCACTGGAGCACAGGCATGTGGGCACCATCAATTCAAGTGAAACCCTAGAACTGACTTCAGTCCACTCCTGGAATCACTTGAAATTCTGTAGAGAAACCATAGAGTTTCTGACAATTACTAGAATGGACTTATCTCACTTCTTGGTTTTCCTGGGAAGTGATGGCATTCCATTGCTTGGCAGAGATCCTCCCCCACCCCCCTTAGAGTTTCCAGTGATTCATACAGAAGACTGATGTCACGTCCAGGTTTCTGTCATTCTGTCACCCAACAGCAGCAGGAAATAGGAACCGGAAATGGGGGGTTGCGCTGCCCTCAACAGGAACCTGCAAACTCTGGGCCCTGGTCTGCTAATGATGTCTCATGGTGCATCTTAGTTACAGATATAGTGACATATGTGGCTCCAAACACAGCTTTAAACGAATATCCAAATATCCTTACTTCTACCACACAGAATCAAGATTTTCATTGGGTTATCCATTGGATCTTGGTCTAGACCTTAACTGGACTCTTTCTGAACCCAGTGAGCTGCAGTTGGGGGGGGGGTTCTGAGGGAACCTGGAGAGCAACACGTGGGGATAGCAGCAAAGTCCCCAACAGTCTTGACAGCAGCCTCATCAGAAGCAACAGGAAGGAAGTTAGGAAAATCACAGTACTCTGGTATGGAGACAAGGACAGAAGAACCTGCAGCTGGGCCAAGTCCAACCGAGAAACAGAGAAGGGAGATTTGCCATGCTGAGCAACAGGAAGAAGGGGAGGAAGATGAAAGATTGGCAGCTTAGAGAACCAACAACTGACCACCTCCCTTTATCAGTTCCAGAGTGAGATAGAGCCAGGGCCAGACTGGGTGCAGAGGGTAGGCTTTAGAGTCAAATAAAAGGGAGGCTTCTAGGTCAGGTGTGGAGGAAATAGACTGCACATATGCACAATCAAGAACGGAGGAAGGCCAGGCTCTCCTTCCAATTCTGAGCCCAGTTGAGAATCCCATCTGACTGTAAACGTTAGCAGAAAGCAAGCGTGCTGGGGTGGGGCCGGTCTCACACAGTGCACCCCCCCCAGATCTTTCTGTTGGACAGTTCAGATCCATCACTGCCGGTTCAGATCCATCACTGTATGTATCAAGTAAGAATTATTGGCTTAATGTGCATCAGTTTGTTGACCTCCATTGGCCATTTTGTCACCTGCTAACCCAGTTCAGAGGGGTCTTCTTGGAACTCCTAACTATCCACTTTGGTTCTCACCATATGTAAATTGGTTTCCTCTGCAAATTCATCTACCCCAGTGCTCACATTCTTTTACCAAAGCAATGGAATGTGTGAAGCAGCCGGGGGGGTGGGGCTAAAAAGGTGAAGAAAAGGCAGCTTTTTATTTATTTATTTGTTTGTTTGTTTGTTTGTTTATTGAGCTTATATACCGCCCCATCCCAAGGGGCTCTGACACATCTTTTGACACATCTATCCGTTTATCAGAAACTAGCTTGGCATTTGAATTTGAGTGTTCCTCTGAAATGAATGCAATAGAAAACACCTCTGGAAGTAATTTTCTCAAACAGCTGGAAATCCTCGGATAACCACACGAGGGAGCTCACGTCCTACAAACAAGCAGGATTTTGTGAAACTGGCTGAAAAATCGGATGGAGATTTAAGAAGTTAGAATCTGTATAGCAAGCTTTTTTAATTGTGGCACATGGGCTAAAAAGTGCCTTGTAATTTTCACACGTTGAAATACGTTTTTTTCCAGTTGTTTTTACAGGAAAGCAGACTTTGAAATACACCGAGGGTGCTCAATGCTATGTACATTTATTCAGAAGGATCTCATTGCAGTGGTATTTGCTGCCGACTAATGTATATATAATTGAACTGCTTTTGTACTTGTGGTTCAGAAGCGCCCAACACAGAATTGAGCCCTTCCCAGTGTATCACCAGTAATACTCCTTGTCAAGAACAAAGAATTGTTGGAAATTGGCTGCCATGTTTTGTGTCTCGTGCTGTCTGCATCATTTTCCTGCTTTGTAATCTACTTATAGCTGCCCGAATATCCCTGATTGGCTGAAACTCACCAGAACTTGGAAGCTATGCAGGGTTGACTATGGGAGACCCCCCCCAAGGGAGAAGGGTTTCTATGCCAAGGCAGGCAATGGCAAACCACCTCTGCCCATCTTTTGTCTGGAAAACTCCATGAGGGATCACTATAAGT
Organism: Sphaerodactylus townsendi; assembly: GCF_021028975.2. NCBI lineage: Eukaryota > Metazoa > Chordata > Lepidosauria > Squamata > Sphaerodactylidae > Sphaerodactylus > Sphaerodactylus townsendi. The sequence continues at coordinate 18,821,649 of NC_059438.1, forward strand.
CAGCTGCAACTTGCTGGCGCTGTGTTGTTAATCTGCCTTGAGTCTCCTTCAGTCTGAAACACAGACTGTAAATACAATAATACAACCTTAAAGTCCAGAGACCTGCATTTTTGTAATGTGGAAATGGCTCCTGCTGACTGCAATCTTACATATACCTGCAGCATAATTAATTTTAAAAGATATTTATTTGCTTGAAAATGTTTTTCCTCTTCAATGTTGCGTTCACAATGGCTTATGGCAAACTACATTAAACACTGCTAGGGAACACTACTGGCTAGTATTTGGATGGGAGATCTTCAAGGAATACCATGGTTGAGATGAAGAGATATGTAGTGTCAGTCAGTCAAGTATTTATTGTTTGAGCCATTGGCTACAACAATACAGAGATACATGCAGTTAAAACAGTAACTTAGTTAAAGTTTTAATAAATTAACAATAATTTAAATTAAAACAATAACTTAGTTTTACATTAAAATATAAATTATTTGTATTCGCAATCTCTAAATTAAAATGCCCCACCTCTGAACATTTCTTGCCTTGAAGACACTACAGGGCTACCATAAATCAACTGTGACTTGGGTGCTGTGTGGTTTCCGGGCTGTATGGCCGTGTTCTAGCAGCATTCTCTCCTGACGTTTCGCCTGCATCTGTGGCTGGCATCTTCAGAGGACCCTCTGAAGATGCCAATACAGGCATCAGGCTTTCCTTCTGTTCCTTAACAGCTCTAACCTCATCCGGCAGCCGACAATACAACTGTGACTTGATGGCAAATGTATGTACATATATATCACGGCACTTGAATCAACGAGGCCCGTCATTGTGACAGGGGGGAGGGCATTAGTGAGCTCCGTAATAGGGAGCATGCGCAGCCCTGGGCGGCTGAACGGCCAAGCCTTACCACCGACAGTAATGGGTGGCCATTATGGAGCAGGGGGGGGGTGGGGCAATCTCCCTATATATTAGGCAGGACACGGTGGCTTTGGCCTCTTTTGGCGCCTTAGCAAACTGACCCCCCATCCCCTCCCTGTTTTGGGATGGGGTTTTTTCTTTGCAATTACAAGTCGCAGCTCTGGCGGTTTGGGCAGAGGAGCGCATCCTTGTTGGGAGGCTGAGCTTACACGGCGCACCTCCCTGTGGCTGGGGGCCTCCATAAGAGGCTTGGGGTGGGGCAGGTTCATGACGCATGCCGCAGAGGCCTGACAGTCGAGCCTGACACCCCAGCAGGAAGGGGGCCAAAATAGGGCGAGCGCCCCGCGGCCTGGTACCTTTCTGTCCTCCCCAATAGGGATTGGGGTTGTTGCTGGGGTCAGCCACGGGTGCTGACCGGCTGCTACGATGCGCTCCTCTTGCTCGCCCTGGTTCAGCATTAATTAAGGGGTGCGGCCCAATTTAATCCAGAAAGTGTCCTGTGGTTATTCACCTGGAAGCTCTGCACATCTGGCCGCAAATATGTGTGTGTGTATGTGTGTGTGTGTGTGTGTGTGTGTGTGTGTGTGTGTGTATGTATATATATGTGTGTGTGTGTGTGTGTGTGTGTGTGTGTATGTATATATATGTGTGTGTGTGTGTGTGTGTGTGTGTGTATGTATATATATGTGTGTGTGTGTGTGTGTGTGTGTGTGTGTGTGTGTGTGATTTCAAATTTGACCCAGTTATATGTGTCCTGTTTATTTATTGTTCAGAAGAACTAAAGTTCTTTAGTTACCAAAGCAATGGATAATTATTCTCACTTCACTAAAAAAAAAAAAAATGGGGGGCTGCCTTTTGCACACCAAGCACTTCATTCCAGGACATTTGATCTTGATGTAATGATATGAAAATTATTTGTAAAGTGATAATTTAGTGACTGGAATGAAAAGCACTGTATGCTTTTGTACATCTTTCATCCTTATCAGGTCTTCTGTTTTGTTCAGTTCCTATTATCGTATCCCTTCTCACAGTTTCTGAATTGAAAGAGCTTAGCTCTCTTTTTTTTTTGTAGTTCACACACTGGAAGGGTCTTGTTTGATGTAATGAAGATGGCTTCCTACATTGCACCTGGTGTATCATTCCCACGGGATATATCAGCACTGTGGACCGTGCCCAAAACTATCTCCTATTGCTTATGAAGATCTTTGTTTCCCCTTGCTAGGAGGAGACCCATGATTCCTCTTGCTAGGAGACACATGGCATTGGATCCCTGCCTATGGAGACCTTTTGCTCCAGATAAGTCCCCTACAGCAGTACTATTTTCTCATGTGAAGAGAGGTACAGGAAGTACATTTTGGAGACCCCATTGTACTGGAGAATCTATCTGCTTCTTGGTCCTGGTCTCTCTGGCTATTGGGAATTCTGCTAAATCCTACCTGCAGACTGACATCTATTCATCTGTGTATTCCACACTGGGTTCTGTTTCTTGGCCACATTCCATAGAACCTATTCATGTAGAAATTGCCCCCAATAGCACAGGGTGAGGCTCACGTTCTATGCATCTAAACTCTGGGGAGATCCACCACAGAGCATGTAAAGTTCCAAGTCTGGGTTTGTAGCAGTTATCATTATTTGTTTAGTATCCCCACTTGCTAACCCTGTACTTATAAATTCTGTATAAATTGTGTAAGAACATATGAAGGAAACAACCAGCTTATCAAAGAATGTTGTGGATGTAGCATACCTTGATTTTAGTAAAGCTTTTGACAAGGTGCCCCATAATATTCTTTCAAGTAAGCTAGTGAAATGTGGACTAGACAATGCTACTACTAGATGGATTGGTAATTGGTTGACCGACCGAACTCAAAGCTCTTCTTCATCCTGGAGAGAAGTGACTAGTGGGTTCATTGCTATTCAATGTTTTTATCAACGACTTGAATGATGGAATAGAGAAGAAGAGAGAAGATTTTGGATTTATACCCCACCTTTCTCTCCTCTGAGACTCAAGGTGACGTACAAGCTCCTTTCCCATCCTTTCCCAACAACAGACACCTTGTGAGATATGTGGGGCAGAGAGAGCTCCGAAGAACTGTGTCTAGTCCAAGGTCACCCAGCAGGAATGTAGGAGTGCAGAAACACATCTGGTTCATCAGATAAGCCTCTGCCACGCAGGTGGACGAGTAGGGAATCAAACCCAGTTCTCCAGATTAGAATCCACCTGCTCTTGACCATTACACAATGCTGGCTAATCAAGTCTGGAATCCATGCCCTATGAGGAGAGACTTAGGGAGCTGGGTATGTTTAGTTTGGTGAAGAGAAGGTTAGGAGGTGACATGATAGCCATGTTTAGATATTTGAAGGGATGTCATATTGGTGAGGGAGCAAGCTTCTTTTCTGTTGTTCCAGAGAGTAGGACCAGGAGTAATGGGTTCAAGAAAGAAAAGAGACTCCACCTAAACATCAGGGAAAACTTCCTGACAGTAAGGGCTGTCCTCAGAGTGTGGTGGAGTCTCCTTCTTTGGAGGATTTTAAAAGAGGCTCAATGGTCATCTGTCAGGAGTGCTTTGATGATGTGGTCCTGCATTGTAGAGGGTTGGACTTGATGACCCTTGGGGTCTCTTCCAACTCAATGATTCTATGATTGCCTTGGAGGCAACCAACCAATTTAATGAGGAGAGGGTACATTCAATAGGCACTGGCAGGTTTTCAGGCACCCTCACCTCCACTCGCTGTGCCCCCCACCAGCCTTAGAACAAGCTGAGCTCTTCACCCTCACTGTCGTTCATCCTGCCTCTCTGAACTGATGATGGAGGTATATGGAAGGAGCGAAAAAGAAGAGAGGAATTGGTTGGGATGGCAAATACCAAGGCTCCATCTTTGTACTTTAAATTTTGAATCGCAGGGTTGTAGGACTGCACAAAACTTAGTGCCTCAGAACAGATTCACAAATTAATCCCTGCCCCAGTTTCCTTATCCTCCTCTGCCTCTTGGCTTCCAGTCATCCCTTCTTCCTTCCTCACTTTTGACCAGATGGTGCTCATTTGCTCAGCTGATTTACAATACCATCGATGTCCTCTTCCCAACCCTTTCAAAGCTATCTTTTCCTTCTTCCCTGCTGCTCTTCTCTACTCATTCCTGACCAGGTCAAACTGGTTCAAACTGGTTCTGACCCATTCAAACAGGTTCAAACCAGTTTAAACTGGCTCAAACTGGTTCAAATCAGTTATGACCATAGGTTGCAGATCCCTGATGTAAACGTCTTGGTATTTTGTACACATGTAAAAGCGGGGCTGAAAAACACATCCAACGAAACTACAGGTTACGCTGCTTCAACAAAATAGTTTCAAAGTAAAGCACTCCCGAGTAAAGTTGGGGGAGTTTTTATTGTAGCTTTATTCAAAGCGGTTTGTTTTATAAGTACTGGAATCCTTAATGACTGGATTTGGGAATATTATTTCATATGTAATATCTTTTTGTATGCTTGTTGGGTATCTTTACAAGGGGCAGAAAAGCAGTGATGTAGGAAATAAATGAAATCAGATGAAACATTCCTGACTATACGACGTGTCCATAAAACAAATGAATCTACAATGAAAGGAGAAAACGGAAACCAGAGCAGAAATATCTTTTTAAAAAAAAAAATGGAGCAGGGAACATTCATTCGTCCCTGCTACTCCTTCTTTCCAGAGATGTAAAATTAACTGAAAAGTTTGTTTGGGGAGTGGGAACAAGTTTGACATTTCTTTTTAAAAATCTCAAATGCATCGGTGTAGCACATTTTAAACCCTTTATGTTTTTAATCACCCACTTAGAATACCTCTAGAGCCAGATCGCGTCTGATGATGTTTAATGACCTTCAGAACTAGAATTTCCCACTTCAAGGCTTTGCAATTGATTTTTATTCATCTTTGCTTATGGAGGGCCAAAGTGTCTCTCACCCATCCTCTGACACTGTGAAGTGGCACCGATTTGGAGACAGAAATAGCGATGTTAGTGCTATTATGGAAAACCCGTGTGGCCCCTTTGCTGCGACCCTTTCTGCTCCTAATTAACATGACTTGTTTCAGGTTCTTTCGAGGTGTATAATGAGCACACCGTCTGCCCTACAGAGATGCCTTTCCAGCCTAGAAATGTGGCGCCTTATATAAATCTTTGCTGGTTACAAGAAATTTCCAGATACAAGAAGGCTGTTTCATTAGTTCATAAGGATATGCCTTTACCTATAAACTAGACAAGTCCCTGGTTCCAGTTTCAATTTGGAGAGGCAATATTGTGTAGTGTTTAGAGTACTGAACTAAGATCTGGGACATCCAGGTTTGAATCCCACTCTGCCATGGGAGCTTGTTGAGTTACTTTGGGTCAGTCAAACATATGCAGCTTAACCTACCCCACAGGGTTGTTGTGAGGATAAAATGGAGGAGGGGGAGAGAACTATATAGGCTGTTTTGGGTCCCCTCTGGGAAGAAAGGCAGGGTGTAAAGGAAGTAAGATCAATAAATCAAGTCGGGCACTGAAGAAATAATGTGATACATTGGTCAAGATATCAGACTGGAGAGGCCAGATCTGAGCCATGAATCTCACTGGCTGACCTTGGGCCAATCACCATCTCTCAGCCTGTGATGAGGGTTGCCAGCTCTGGCTGGGAAATTCCTGGAGATTTGGAGGGGGAAGTCTGGTGAAGGGGAGGTTTGGGGAGCAGACAGACATCTGCAGGGTCTAATGCCACAGATCTCACCCTTCAAAGCAGCAATCCCCCCCCCCCCGGGAACTGATTCTGTCATCTGGAGATCAGTTGTAATCCTGCAAGATCTCCAGACCCCACCAGAAGGTTAACAACCATACCTGTAACCTACTTCACAAGTTTTTCTGTAGGTGAAAATGAGAGGAAAGTAACTAGTATACTATGCCATCCAGGCAGTATGGTGTAGTGATAGAGCAGTGGACTCTAATCTGAAGAACCAGGTTTGATTCCCCCATCGCTCCACGTGAGTGGCATACTCTGATTAACCAGGTTTGTTTCCCCACTCCTACACATGGGCCCACTCTGCACGGGCCTGTGAAGTGGCGGCACACCAGCATACATGATGTCGGTGGAACCCGGGACTGTTCACATGCTCCCGTGCGGGCGGCCCTGGAGCTGCCGCAGCCCACGGAGGCTCCTTTGCATAGAGGCACCTCCATTTTGTTCGTAAACTTACCTTCTCTTCCCTGCACAGCTCTGCAGGGATGGGGGACATGCCCCCACGGCCATGGCAACGCCTCAGGGTTTGAGGGCAGGAGGCGTGTTCCCTCGTCTCTGCAGAGCTGCGCAGGGAAGAGAAGGTAAGTTTTAAAACAGAATGGAGGCGCCTAAAAGCAGTGCCTCCGACCTGATGCCGTTCACTCAGCACCAGTTGCACAACGTTGTTTTTGAAAAGACTCGCTCATTGAGCGAGTTTCAAAAACAACGTTTCCCCCCCATTTGGGGGGGGCACAGCGCTCCCTCATTTTGGTGGTGGCAGTCATATGAACAGCGCTCCAGGAACGGTGTTTTTACCCGTGCGGAGTGGGCCAAGGCATCTATTGTAGGGAGAGGAAGAGAAAAGATTGTAAACCACTTTGAGGCTCCTTGTGGTTGAGAAAAGCGGGGTATAAATCTAAACTCTTCCTCCTCCTCCTCCTCCTGTTCCTCTTCTTTTTGGGGGAAGGCAGGATAAAAATAAACATTAAAAATCAACTTTGCAGACTTTGTGGCATTGCTGTACCTCCTTACTTGGGAACTGGCCCTGTTGAGAACAAGTTTTCTCAACATCAGCTCTCCCTCTGAACATCAGCATTTGTGGAAGACTCCTGATGTTGTGTTGTCTCTCAAAGATTGTTGTGCAATGTCATAACTGTTACTCAGAAAGCTCTTAAGAAAACTGGTTTCCCAATGTTCTTGTCTCTGTTAAAAATTGTTGTTGTGAAGAAAAATACAGTCGACTTGAATGTCCAAACTGCAAGCCAGGCCAACATTGAAAGCTTTTGTTTTAGGTCGCTGTTTTTATGTTAATTGAATGTCTGTGTTAATCTAATAGAGTTTAGATTTATGACTGGCTCTCTGCCTTGTCATATTCTAATCAATACATATTCCAACATTTAGATGGACAGAAGAGAAAAGCTGCCTCCTGTCTGCACTTCTGTTCAACTGTCAATAATTCCTAATTTGAATCCTTCAGATGATCAAATTTATGAGTTTTAGTATATTGCATTAATCACAGAAATGAACTTTTGGGGAAAATGATGCTAAAGGTCAGAGTCTTGGAAGAGAGCTCTCTCTCTCTCTCTCTCTCTCTCTCTCTCTCTCTCTCTCTCTCTCACACACACACACACACACACACACACAGAAAGAGAGAGATAAAGCAGATGATAATATTTATTTGAATAAATCATACTGGTAGTTGTGTGATTTCCATGTAGCTGCTTCGTCCAGAAGTAGAGGGTGAAAAAATATTGTTTTTATTGGGCTTGCTATCCTGCTCTTTCCCAGCCAAAGCTGGGCTCAGGGTGGCTAACATACAATGCAACTTTCCATAAAATATACCAAGTGTAGATAAAAACATTTAAAAATACAGCATTGGTAACAAACAGATTCTTAAAAGGAGATAGCAGATTACTCAGGTATCGCTTCCAGGTCCTAATTAGCCTAAGAATTTTCCTTCTCTTACCCACTCCAGACAGGTAATAGGAAGGAGAGCAGGGCAAATCTGGAGGCCAGCAAGATGAAAAAGACCTTAGTTACCTCAGCCAAAGGCCTAGTAGAACATCTCAGACCCTTTCCACATGGGCCAATTAAAACAGAAAACCAAGAGCTGACCAGAATAACACTGGTAAAAAACCCAGGTTGGAGGGGAACTTCTCATGGATACTGATCCTGACGCGGATCCACTCCACACACACACACACACCCCGGGGTTTTCAAGAATCGCTTTATGTGCTATTCTTTTGTTTTAATGCAGCAGGGAAGAACAAAGGTGCGGACCCCGGCCAACGCGCTGGCTGTCCCTGGGAAAGCCAGCCGTGCGAAGGGGCTGGGGCGAGGGCAGGTTCATGTAACCCGCCTGTCCACCACTTTTATTGGCCCATGCAGAAAGGGCCTCTGTCTTGCAGACCTTGCAAATTAAAATCCTGCAGGGCCCTCGTGTCAGTTGACCAAGAGTTTCACCAGGCTGGATTCACGGACGAAAAAGCCCCAGCTCTGGTTAGGTCTAACCAGACCTCTTTGGGATCAGAGACTGCCCAGAGATTCGCACTGGAGGAAAGAAGAAAGCAAGGCACAATTTAAATAAATTTGAGAATAAGATCCTTTGTACCCCATTTGTATCTTTGTATTTATATTATATGCCAGTAAAGGCTTTGCTGTTGTTGAATAAGATCCTTGACTGTAATCCTTCCTACTGTAGTCATCTGTGAAAACAGAGGCTTAAAAGTAGCTGCCACATTTTGTGCTTGACTGTGTAGCGTCTTCTGCAAATAACTATTCGTACAGAGCAGAGAGCTTGGCCAAACCTGCCTCCGGTACATTTTTTGCACCAAGAGTCCTTACCGTGTTGAGGTTGCGGGCACTGTTGGAACTTTGAGAAATGGTAGTGGTGCCTCCAGAAAATGGCTCTCAAGAAGAAGACGAAGAAGAGTTTGGATTTATATCCCCCCTTTCTCTCCTGCAGGAGACTCAAAGGGGCTGACAATCTCCTTGCCCTTCCCCCCTCACAACAAACACCCTGTGAGGTAGGTGGAGCTGAGAGAGCTCCGAAGAGCTGTGACTAGCCCAAGGTCACCCAGGTGGTGTGTGTGGGAGTGTACAGGCTAATCTGAATTCCCCAGATAAGCCTCCACAGCTCAGGCGGCAGAGCGGGGAATCAAACCCGGTTCCTCCAGATTAGATACACAAGCTCTTAACCTCCTACGCCACTGCTGCTTTCAGGACCAGTCATAAAATTGCTTCCATGGGAGTGGGGCTCATTTAGGGATGCCAGCCTTGGACTGGGACCTGCGAATCCCCCAGAATTACAGCTTGTCTCCAGACTACAGACATAAGTTCTCATGGATGCTTTGGGGGGGGGTGGATCCTGTGGCATTGCACCCCATGGAGGTCCCTATCTTCCCTAGGTCCCATCCCCAAATGTCCAGGAGTTTCCCAACCTGGATCTGGCAACCCTAACCCCATCCCCTGCCAGTGGCCAGGGCAACCCTGAAGCAGTCACAGGCTGGAAGCAAAATGCAAATGAAAGTTCACTGTTTGTGCCAGTCTGCAGACAGGTATGACGGGCAGCAACAGTTCTTTCTGTGCATCTTCTGTACCTGCTCTTGTTTTTGTGCACATTAAATGTGAAACGTTGTCGTATAGCCCAATCTCATCAGATCTTGGAAGCTAAGCAGGATCAGTACTTGGATGGGAGACCTCCAAGGAAGACTCTGCAGAGGAAGGCAATGGCAAACCACCTCTGCTTAATGACTTTCCTTGAAAAAAACCCTGTGGGGTTGCCATAAGTTAGCAGCAACTTGACAGCACAACACACTTGTTTCGATAGGTATCACTGTGCTTTTAGTGCGTTGTCCAGTAAGAATTCCACTTTCTGCATAGTGTACCTTATCTAGACAGTGGTTGGTTGGTGGATTTCTAATTCTGAAATCTAGTCCTATTGTTTTGCTCCCTGGTACACCTACGTTGTCTGCTCCATTCTGTTATCTGCCTTGAATCTCAACAAGAAAGTGACACTGTGAAAGTTCAAGAGGATAGCTTTATAAAGGGATTCAAACTGTCATATAATGGAGCAGCCCAGGATGTCACGTTTATAAGGGACAGTACTTTACGTACACCGCTGACGTGTGACTACCCCAGAAAATGTCTTTCAAGGCAAGTGAGAAGCGGTGGTGACTCGTTCTTGCCTTCTTCTGCAGAACCTTCCTCGGTGGTCTCCCATCCAAGTACTAACCCTGCTTAGCTTCCAAGATCTTAAGTCATTCCATCTTGTGGTAAAGGATGCCGCTTGCCAATTATTCATTTGTAAAGAAGGATTTATTTCCAGTTGTAAACTTAATGCTAAACAAAATAAACGAAGATTGCAGCGGCACCTTAGAGTCTAACAAGATGTCTAGCAAAATCAGCTTTCCTGAGTCAGAGCTGACCTCATCAAATGTGCAGTTCTAAGCAGTATCACTGGACAGACTTTTCTTCCCCAGTTCCATTGGGTGAGCGAAGCCCGCTATCTTCTTCCTTCATGCTATTTGTGATTTTAAAGACCTCTAATGGACTTGGGTCACTGGTTTCTCTATTACTTGGGGTCAAGAATTAACTATTTTCTCTTACCCTATTGAGTTTCTTACTTATGTAAGAAACCTTCCTCCTAAAAGATAACCACGATGTTTTTATATGTAGCTGTATTCATGCAAATTTCTTTTAAATGCATTGTTGTCTGAGATACTGTTAATAAATGAAGGTAGCACAAAATGTGGTTTTAAATCAGTTTAATAAAATTATTCATGTAGATTTTAAATCACTTTTACAGCTGATTTAACATTTGTGACTGGTTTATAGATTATGATATAGGGTGGCGTTTGCATCTGGGCAATTTTGTTCCAATTTAGAAACAGTACAAATATTAATTTTTGCTCTGATAATGGAGCCTCTGAGAATTAAACTTGTCTTTTCTTTATACACATTTTATGAGAATGCTTTAAATATGATTTTTAATATTTTTGGAGACTTTATTGCAAATAAAGTTTTTTTTTTTCAAAGGAGGAGTTCGCTGTAATATGTCCACCAAAGTTTCCATCTATATCTGTTAATGTTTTCTTAGTTACTCTATTGATGGGTTATTCGTAGAGATTATTCTTCATAAAATGAGACATTTGTGCGAGAATAAACTAAAGCGAAAGAAACATCACAGCATAACAGCAGAGGGAAGTAGCCAAGGGGTATCTGCTTCTACTACTGCTGCTAATAGTAATAATAATGATAATAAAGACACATATTTTTCAAGCACTCACAGTATTATGATAAAATGCAAAGCAGTAGCATGGAATAATGATACAGAGGAACAAATACAGGGGATACAGCAACTGTGCTGTTCTGAAAGGATCTGCATCAGGCTTAGAGGGACGGAACTACAGGTTCAGAAATACCACGTAGCACAATTCTTCATTCCAGGACTGTACCATTTGGAAATGCAATTAGAGGGGTCATGTATTTAAGTGCCCCCTAGTGTAAAGTAAATCATCTTTGTAATGTCGAAGGCTTTCCTGGCCTGAATCAACTGGCTGTTGTGGGTTTTCCAGGCTGTATGGCCATGGTCTGGTAGTTTTAGCTCTTCACGTCTTGCCCGCATTCATGGCTGGCAGCCTCTAAAGATTACCTACAAAACCAAGACCTGTTGTCCTATCCATCTCAAATTGGACCTGGGGGGTGGGGAGTGGGAATTGCTTTAGCAAAAGTTCTGGCAGAAGTAACCCAATCTGGATAGAGATCAAAGATATTACAGCCCCACGTCATCCCCTTTGAAACCAGTGGAAGCGAATGTGACAATGGGAAAAAAAGAAATAATAATTAATATAATGACAATGAGTTTTGAATCAAAATTCAACAAAACCCAGTTATTCTTCCGTCCTTCTGTCCTTCCGTCCTTCCGTCCTTCCGTCCTTCCTTCCTTCCTTCCTTCCTTCCTTCCTTCCTTCCTTCCTTCCTTCCTTCCGTCCGTCCGTCCTTCCTTCCTTCCTTCCTTCCTTCCTTCCTCCCTTCCTTCCTTCCTTCCTTCCTTCCTTCCTTCCTTCCTTCCTTCCTTCCTTCCTTCCTTCCTTCCTTCCTTCCTTCCTTCCTTCCTTCCTTCCTTCCACCATGCTTCAAAAGTTGCCTCTGACTTCATCGTCTTCTGCTCTTTAGGTATCTCATGTCTCTTTTCTGTGAGTGACCCTAAAGGCAAGGTACGAATTGAGTAAATAGATAGATTTTTTTAAAATGTACACATGGTTTCACTGAGAATAATGATCTAGCAGAAATTAAAAAAACAAGGAGTCCAATCAAATCTTCCTTTCTCTCTCGTTCCAAAACATAATAAAGGATCCATCACAAAACAAGATATTAATATGAGATCCCATATTAAATCCATGTTTTCTGGGGCAGGCAAAGGTCGCTGGGTTATTTTGCACTAATGCTAGAATTAGATGCAGCTGATAGGGTCAATAAATATTATACCTCGAACTTGCATCTCTGTAGTCCTGGGGATACAACATTTGCAGACAGGAATGATGGATTTCCCCAAGGAAGTGTCCAGCTCTCTTGTGAGACGCCGTTATTACCTTGTCGTGTTTACAAATGTTCTCTGACATCTTGCCAAAGTTGCCAGGGCTAGGAAAAAAATGCAACATATTCTTTTTAATAAAACTTTAGGTTGCCTAGTGTGCTCACCTTCAAATAAACATATTTAAGTTGGTGTCCTTGCGGTACAGTGTCCTGTGGGGTGGCTGTAAATCAGGGCTGAGCAGCGCCAGCTTGACACACCTTAATAAAAATGAGCTTTAATCTTATGGTGGAAAGAGAAGAAACAAAACAGCAATGAACCTTTTGCTTTCTCCGTTCAGAATGCACAGAGAATGTATTGCAAAAACACACCACTGCAGACTTTCTAGAACACAAGTATTTTGATCTATCCGACTGTACACATGTCCAGCTTTTTAAAAGGCAGCTGAAAAGTTTTCTTGTGGGTTTCTAATAAAGGTGAGCAAACATTGCCTCTACCCCTTTTTTGTTTTTATGTTTATGTTTATTTATGTTTATTTATTATTTTACTTTTATACCGCCCTCCCCCCGAAGGGCTCAGGGCGGTTCACAACCGTAATGGAACAATAAATATATAGAACACTAAAACAGTTTAAAAGCAGCAATCAGTTTCTATCAATTAAAATTAAAGATGGCATCCAACTAAAACTCCTACAGAGGGAACAGCAGGTTTTAGCTGTTTCTGGCACCCTATCAGCGGCTGGACTCTCCAAAGGCCCGGCGGAATAACTCGGTCTTACAGGCCCTGCGGAATTCATTGAGGTCCCGCAGGGCCCGGACAGATGGAGGGAGAGCATTCCACCAGGCAGGGGCCAGGGCCGTAAAAGCCCTGGCCCTGGTGGAGGCCAGCCGCATCATAGATGGGGCGGGGATCACGAGCAGATTGGCCTCTGCCGAGCGCAGCGACCGACGTGGGACATATGGGGCCAGACGGTCTCTCAGGTACGAAGGTCCCAGACCGCGTAAGGCCCTAACTAAAATATTAATTTTAGGTTTTTTGTACAATAGTTTTGATTCTCTCCAATTTGCTCCTGGTTTCGTGGGCTCATTTGCATTGCACAGGTGTGCTGTATGTTTTGCAGATATTTCAAATGGCCTTTGTGCACACTGTGTATCTCAGACATGCAATAAGGATCGTAGATTGTAGAATGCTGGTTTATTCACACACCAGTGTCGGAATCATAGCTTGGATTTACCTAAAGGAGCTGCGAGATGAAAAGGTGGATTTTTAGATCAAAACGACAGGGATGAGAAAATTGATTTGGCCCTAGTTAATTGGAAATCAGAAGTTTATTAAGAAGCAACAAGGCCCGTTTCTCCTGAGCATTTGACCCGTCCCTCAAATGACCCGTCTTACATGTGATGAAGATCAGAGCTAAGAAGTCTTTTGTGTGCTTTTCACAGTGATGAGATAATTTTCCAGGATTCATTGGAAACGATAAGCTGGGATATGCACGTGTTACCAATTTAATAAAAAAATGAAGTGATACAGCTTTGAAATTTATCCTACCATACTTAATGCATGGGGGGTGCCGGGTAGCTATTTGGCTGGCTCGCTGCAGTAGCTCTAAAGCAGGACAATAGGATGGCATAAAAGACAATTAACCAAGAAGAAATCAGATGGGAAAGCAAAAGGATCTCGTAAAAAACTGTTACGTATTACATGAAATTTTAGCATTCAAAGAATCTTTATGTTCAAAATAGGTGGTATTCATTACAAAGTGGGAATGTATTGTGCTTCGCATCCAAAAATGTTGGTACCCAGAATGGTCTCTCTGCATGGGAGCTCCTTGGTGAAAAATATCTTTTTCTTAACCACCTGCCACACAAAAGTCAGAACGTAATCTATAGGTTTTTTGACCCAATCCAAATAGGGAATTCCCTGGTGGATTCATATTCTAATTGTCATGCAGGCCATAACAAATTTGATAGATGGCTCTGATACCACCATCACCATCCCAGTCTGAACCATGATACTTGCAAGGAAGCATAATAAAGGCAGCATGTCTATGATAACATACAGGTACTGTGCTTTGGTTTAGTCAGCACCCTGAAGACTATGATGTGCATGGTGTACCGAGAAATGGTACTTCGGATTCATCAGAAGCTGTGGCCCCTTCTGTACATGCAAAATAATCCGTTTTCAAACCACTTTCACAGCTGTTTGCAAGTGGATTTTGATATTCTGCACAGCTTTAAAGAGCACTGAAAGCAGTTTGAAAGTGCATTATTCTGCATGTGCGGAATGAGCCTTCATCTTGGAGGATAAATGGATGCACGTCACTGGGACTTAGTGACAGGAACATGGGGTATGGAGGAAATCACTGAGTTTCCATTCACCAACTTAAAATATGGCAGCCCTAGCATGCACTGTCCTCAGTTGTGCTCGTGTTTGGCCCCTAGGAAATGAAGAACATGTAGCATTACATTCACAGGCACAGGGCAAGATAACGGTCCATCACCATTGGCATTCTCTGCAACATCAAATGGGTCTCCTTCTGTGTAGCATTACTTAAAGTTATAAAGATTTTGTGGAAAGCACGTAATAGTTAGTCCAACTGAGATGCCAGTTTTAACACCCAAAGGAAAGATACGAAGGAAAGCCGAAAACAATATTATAAATAGAAGATAGGTACGGCTCAGGAATTCAGCATAAGGATTTTTCCAAAATCATTAAGGGATAAATTGCACTGTTGAGTCTTAAGACTAAATGTGTTTATTACCTTGTGGGACCATATAATCTATGTTGTAATGTGCTAAGGGGTTTTATCGCGGCAGCAATGAAGCCTCTGACACTCATTGGCTGGACTGAAGTGATGCCCTGGGATGTCCATGAACATTCTATTTGCTGAGGGAAGCTGTCAAATGTAGAATGTTCACAATAGTCCAGTGAGTTGAAAAGCAATATAAGGTTGGCTAAGGGGGGAAAAAAACACCTCACAGATATTACAGATTTGCATTTAGAAATTTACCAACCAAGACTGCAAACCAAGCAAATGCTATTCATGAAGACAGGATATTATCCCATTATTTATGACAGCCAGAAATGGTTGGAAACTTTCCAGTCTAACAGTTATTCTTGTGCCTTGCTATCTGGTTTCATGTTCCCAGCCACTGGGGAAAAGGAAAGACAGAAGGGGGGGGGAAGACTCAGCACATCAGCAAATGACAGGATGGCATCTATGTAATCATAGAAACATTGAGCTGGAAAAGACTTCCAAGGTCATCAAGTCCAATCCCCTGCACAATGCAGGAATCCAACCAAAAGTGATGCTGTTTCCCCCAATTGGGGGGACTGGATAAAACACCATAAAATGTTTTCATAGCAGTAACAAAACACTTTGAAAGCATTTTGAACATGTTTTCCAAAAATTATTTCTGCTGTGTGGCATGGCCCATTGCTGTGTTCAGATTTGTGAGTTGGGGTATGTTCTATAATGTGATGGTGACTTTGAAACGACCTGGTGGAAAAAAATCATTGTTTGGTCACGGTGGGGGAGGGTGGCTGCCCATGGGGGGGGGGGTGTCAAACTCAGGTTTTGCCCAGGGCTCCAGTTTGCCTAGGTACGCCTCTGAACCACAGAGTTCATCCTCAAAAGCAGCCATTTTCTCCATAGGAACTGATCTCTGTAGCTTGCAGATAAGTTGTAATTCCAGATCTCTATGCTCCACCTGGAGGTTGGGAACTGTAAGCTTAGGGTATCTTTCCCTTGCAGTAGTAAACAGAAAACACTCAAGAACATGCACATGCACACACAGAGAGGAAGCAGCAATGACAAAGGTTCTGGTGTTCTCTCTGTGCCAAAAGCAACCATTGGTCCAATATCTCTCACCAGTTCATTCATGACTGGGGTCCTCATCACAGTCAGATTTGAGTTGTGAGTCTTCCTCAGTCCCTATACATGTGGTGACTGGTATGGATCAAGACCATATCCTGCAAGATATGGCTATGACTTTCCCCTACACCATTTTCCCAACCTACAACACTCCTGGGAAGAATCTGCCACTCATGTCTGACTTTGACATAGGCTAGAAGGTGGGGGGCCCAGACTCAACTTGTATGCTCTGTACCATATGAATATTTAAAAGAGCTGCAGGCATGGGGAGAACCTAGTAGGAACATAGACCTGCTCCAGCTTTTTTTTTGTAGCATTATCCTAACGGAGAACGGTAGGCTGGCTGAAAGAAAAATGCTGAAAGAAATGGAGCATGGAAAGGCATGGGAGCGAGAAGGTTGAGTTCCCCCCTCCCACAAACTCCATTTTCTTTTTTAATTCAGACTCTTCTTCGTCCACTCACAATTTGGTCTGCCCTGGTTAGTTTTTAGATGGGAGGCCACCAAGAAAATTCAGGGTCATGAAGCAGAGTCAGGTGATTGCAATCCACCTCTACATGTCTTTTGCCTTGAAGTCCTTTTGGGGTCACCATACATCATCTGTGATCTGATGGCAAAAAGGGGGGGAAGAGGAATAAACCAGGGATATAATTTTCTGTGTGCCTCAGATTTGTGAAGGAGGGAAGAGGGGTCCAGTACCTAAGAACTATATCACAGTTGAGTAGATGAGAGGAAAGTTATGTCCAGAAATCTGTTGGAAAGAAATGGAAATGCCCACCTGACAGGTATGCTACTACAACTGTTAAGATTCAAGTTCAGTGGCACCTTA
The DNA here is from genome assembly GCF_021028975.2 of Sphaerodactylus townsendi. NCBI lineage: Eukaryota > Metazoa > Chordata > Lepidosauria > Squamata > Sphaerodactylidae > Sphaerodactylus > Sphaerodactylus townsendi. Next base: position 18,838,515 of record NC_059438.1, read on the forward strand.
GAGACCAATAAAATGTTCAGGGCCGTTTCCGCACGGGCATTAAATGGCGACCTGGAGACGGCAAAAACGCTGTCTCCAGGCCGCCATTTGCACGGGGGGCGCAGCTGCAACGCAGCTGTGCCGCCCTCGCGCCGCCCGCCCGGCCTGAAGCCGGCGTTTCCCCAGAGCGCTTCCCAGCGCTCTTTTTGGGGAAACGCTGCCGTGAAGCCGCTGCCGAGCAAACTGGAGCCCTGCGCCACTGGAGCAGGCCCGCAGGGCCAGGGGGGCGTGTCCCCAGGCCTCAGCGACGTGCCAGAGGCCCGGGGACATGCCGGGTTGGCCGGGCGCCGGCGCTCCGTGGCGCCGGCTGCCCGGCTGTTCCCAGGACCGTCCGTGCGGACGGTCCCAGCGTCGTTGGGTCAGCGTCGGAAACGCCGACCCGGCCGTTTCCGCCTTCGTGCGGAAACGGCCAAAGGTATAATATGACTGCTAGGCTTGTTAGCTGTCTTGAGCCCAAAATTGATTGATTGATTGATTGAATGATCGATTGAATGAATTATGAGTCAAGATCCCTATGTCAAACCCTTCCCATCTTCTGACTTGAATAAAAAGACTCAGATCTCCATTGCTACACATGTCTGATGAAAAAAGCTACGACTCTGGAAAGCTTATATCCCAAAAATCTTGTTAGTTTCTAGGGTTCTATTGGACTTGAACCTACGTATTCTACTGCAGGCCAACATGGCTACCCTCTGAAACTAATATAACTACTTCAGCAAACTGTCTGACACGCCTTCCCAAGCTTCTACTTCTGCCTATGCAATGTCCCTGACAGTTTGCAAGTATATTAGCTTAATCAAGCAGCAATCATTAAAGCATTAATGCTAATAGATTAATCAATTTACTAAAATAATTTTTAAGAAGGATCCAATAAGAGTGAACTAAATAGCACTTAATTATGCCCCCAAATGCTTCCTCCCACTTAGTATTACTCTAAGTTCTCCAACCGTGGGGGTGGGGAAGAAAGTTTGAATATTAATATCCCTGCAAATGAGTTAAAAGATCTTGCTTACATTCATACGTGGCCAGCAGAAAACAGAAACACATTAATGCCAGTGAGCAGAGAGGCACGGCCCACCAGCGCGTCCCTTTTCGATCGCTAACTTTGGGGGGGGGGGCATCAAAATTTCCCATCACTGTCACGCAGAAAAGTTAAGTACACAATAAGTTAATTTGTATTGTCATGGTGCAGTATGATGGCAGTAAAGAGCACATCAATTTTTAATCCGGTATGAATAATATATAAATATGTATACACAGCGAGGGTCAGAAAGTGTAAGAGCAAAAAAGCAGTGGTACGTTGTTTACAGCTGCAGTCTCACACACACACACAAAAAAAATCCCAGAGATCAGTCTTACAAAAGATAACAACATCTGCAATTTGCTCATAACTAGGGGGCAAAGCAGAATGTCCATTTCTCTTGGGTAACACCGTCCATTAATTACTGCTCAAAACTGGTTGTGGGCAGGAAGATCTTAAAATAACCAGGCCTAGATAAGCAGGCAAGTAATTTATACCATCTTTATCAGATGGTGGTTGGGGAGGATTTGGGGGCTGCGGGCTCCTTCTTTTCAAGTCGTAGATCACATATATACTAGCTGGGATGTATCTTCCCATGTGCAATCATTTGAAAGTCATTTTCAAAGAACACTTTCTCATAGTTCAGAAGACAAATATTGTGCTGCAATACCAGAAAGGGAAGTTATCAGCGGACTGCAAGAGTCCACAAGGCGGGGATTACTTCAAAACAGTCAGGCGTCAATACGAGACAGAGCCTTTGGTCATCTCACGTTTCCAACTCATTTTTCACCTCAGACTACTCTGCAGGACTGCCTCTGCCAATCAGCTCTGCGATGGCTTTATTCATCTGAGTAAGGCCTCTGGAATGTACTGTTCTGCCCACAGGTAAGATGGACAGCTGTCTGTAATACATACGTGTTTTTTAAAAAAATTATTATAGCCCCTGGGCAGTGGACCGATATGCCTGAGAGATCAGCAAGACTCCCACAATGCTATAATCATACAGAATGTATGGAATGGGTCGAGAGGGCAGAAGGCTGGGTTGCCAGTCAAAACCTGGCAACCAGAAGAAGACTGAGGGCAAGGAAACAATGCTGGGGGCATCAATGCCAGCACAGAGATGTCACTTCCCAGTATGTTCCAGAAGTGACAATGGGTAGTTTTAGGAATTGTCAGACATTTTGTGGTTACTACTGTTGTTTCTGGGTGGTTACCCAAAGTGATGTCATTATGCTCATGAAACTGGAGGTTTGAGTAGTGGTCGGTAAAGGGAACTTGGGGCCTTGGAGTCATTGTCAAACTGGCGATGAAATGTTGTGGCAGAGATACAAACCAGCTGTGGTCGATTGGTTCAGCTTTATCAATTTCACACATAACTTGCACTCTTATCATTCAGGAACAGATACAAACAAGCAGGGTTGATTAGATCAGCTCTCTCAGTTTCACACCGAACTAACAACATAGCGGGCGCAGTTTCCTCTCCCTCCATCCCTGAAGTCCAGTAATGGTTTAATGGTCAACAAGTTTGGCAGAGTATGAGCTTTCAAGAGTCAAAGCTCCCTGTTTCAGTTTTTCCCCTGGACTATGTCAACATTTGCAGTTACAGTTATAAGAGTCAACTGGCGACTTTGAACCCCATCCAGAGGGGAGTGGGGAGGCAAATCTGCCTTGGGAGCGCTGCATGGCCACATGGGTGGATTGGCCCACCCCAGGGAGCTTATTTTGTCAAAGGGCAAATCCTGTTAGCATGCAGCCACTGTTCCCCTCCCCCCCAGTGATGGATCACAGTGCTGAATGCTGCACCAGCATCCCAGTGCCCCTCGCCACTGCCAGCATAGTGGGGGGCAGTGCCGGGAAGCATCTTTGGGGGTTGGTGGGTGGCTGTGCACAACTGCGACACTGCAGATGGGCACCTGGCATGTGGATGGGGCTGCCCTTCATTTTTTGCTACACTCATATTAGTCCAAACTGCTGTCCTGTAGCTTAACACGAAACTTCCAAATCTGGAACCTGGCTGAATAAATTCCTCCTGCATTTCTCACCAGGGCAGTGGGATTAAGTTGCCAGCAAGTGAAGAAGAAGAAGAAGAAGAAGAAGAAGAAGAAGAAGAAGAAGAAGAAGAAGA
>NC_059438.1:18841793-18877622 GCF_021028975.2 Sphaerodactylus townsendi
GAACCTGCGGCTCTCCAGATGTTCAGGAACTACAATTCCCATCAGCCTCTGTCAGCATGGCCAATTGGCCATGCTGGTAGGGGCTGATGGGAATTGTAGTTCCTGAACATCTGGAGAGCCGCAGGTTCCCTACCCCTGGACTAGACAATGGGGCTAAGCTAATCCCCAGTATGTCTCCCAAAAGTGATTTAATCAGTGTTCCAAGTAGACCATTACTTACCCTATCTGCACCCATCCCAGCAATCAACCAGTATTCAAGAGAATAGCCCACGCATTCTCTTGGGTCCTGACAACTCATCAAGGCTCTCCTATATATTGTTTGAACAGTGGCAAAGCTGTCAATTCTTTGTCTCTGACTTTTTTGCCAACTTACTTCTTATCACCTCAGGACCCATTCTGGGGCACAAATATTGGTCTTTTGGCTATTCATAGCATGTGCGTGTGTGTGTATGATCTGGATCTGTGTGTAAACTTCCAGATGCTTATGGGTTCTTTCTTTTGCTCCAAAAAATGCTAGTCATTTTCCTCTTCAGCACTGCCTTCCCTTGAAGAAGAGTTTGGATTTATACCCCACCTTTCTCTCCTACAAGGAGACTCAAGGTGGCTTACAAGCTCCTTTCCCTTCCTCTCCCCACAACAGACACCTTGTGAGGCTGAGAGAGTTCTGAGAGAACTATGACTAGCCGAAGGTCACCCAGCAGCAATGTAGGAGTGCGGAAACACATCTGGCTCACCGGATAAGACTCTGCCACTCAGGTGGAGGAGTGGGGAATCAAACAGGGTTCTCCAGATTAGAATCCACCTGCTCTTAACAACTACACCACGCTGGCTCTCGTGGTGTAGACATCTCCTCAAGACTGGATCATCACAATCCCTGAAAAAGCATCCAACTTCTTCCCTCTTTCTCTTCCTCAGCTCTTATATGCTTTGTATGTGTATTTTCATTGCTTAAAAATATAGGTTTTATTATTACTATTTTTATTCTTAATAAAACCGAAAATTATACTCATTTCAGAGTTCTCACCCAGATGATCCTGGTATACATAGGTTATTGACCCAGTGACCCACTCCCACTCTGAGTGCAGCAAATTCCCCCAAACATAAACTGAGACTGCTTGCTTAGGGTAACACTGAAGGAAAGAGGGAATCTGTTAGCCCTGGTTATATGTATCGTTCTAATCATATTTACCCAACAAGTGAGGGTCCATTCCTGCACCCACCCCACTCTACAATGAGATATCTATTTCACAAGGGAGAAGCAGAGAACAATGTGAGAGTTTCTACTTTCACAGGACATGGGACTAATGTTCATAAATCAAGAACTATTTCACACCAAGGTTCCAATACACAATAGCCCTACTATACATTCATCGGCTGTCCTTAGAAATGTTTGGTGGAATGTTTTGAAAATGAAGGTAAATGTATTATTTTTGAAAGGAGGGCTTCAGTAGCATACCGACTTGCTACTGGAGTTACTCACAGGATGAATTCCATGCCACCTTTGCTCACAAGTTACTCATAGGAGAGATATGGACTGACTCCTCTGAAGATCTAAAACTGATTCAGTATTGCCACAGGTGTTGGAAGAACAGTTCAGCAATGTAGATTTGGAAGATCAATAAACCAAGTTTCTGGACAGGAAACTTTCAAGAAGGTTTTTGATGGAAGGTGTCCTGTCTCATTACTCAGTAGCAGATTTATAGATCGATGAAGCTTTTCTAACTCAAATCTATGACAATATTCATCTGGGATCAGTTCTGGCTCCACAAAAGAAAACTCCCTCAGAGATTTGGACAAAATGGGATTAAACATTGCTTGTCCCAATCCATTTTCACATAAAAATAGCATTTATACACAACTAGTTGTGCCAGAATATGAACTGAGATGCATATCTTATTGGGATTGGAGCCTGCTTCTGTGCATAGATCTTTTCATAAAAATCAGAGCAGCTATAATTTTTTTATCTTTACATCTGAACCCTTTGTTCTGCTTGAGAACAGAGCAGTCCGTTAAATGCATATTGATTACTGGGTGTCACGTAGCAGCCGAACGTGCAGCATCTAAATATTTAAATAAATATAAGTCAATAAAGTAACCACAAACAATTAACACGTAAAACCATTTGATTGATGTGAGCGAGCGGCCACTGCAACTATCGGAAGCAAGTGACCAAGAGAAGCGACTTTTCTCACCATCTCGCAATGTGTTGCCAGGGTGTGAAAATATTCTAAAATTGGGTGTTGAGTTTACCTTGGGTGGATGGCATAAAAATCAGATGAGGTCTTCTTTCTTTCTTTTTAGCCACCTGAGAAATCAAATACACCATACTAATGCTGATTAAAATGGCATTCCATTGGAAATATGCCTACCACAAGTATACTACAACCAAAACCAGCTAAATAGGAGGAAGGGAACACACCAACAGTTTCCTGATAGTAAGGCCCCTTCCGCACACGCAAAATAATGCGTTTTCAAACTGTTTGCAAGTGGATTTTGCTATTCCGCACAGCTTCAAAGAGCACTGAAAGCAGTTTGAAAGTGCATTATTCTGCATGTGCAGAATGAGCCTAAGCCTAATTGAACAGACCCAAATGGGGTCTCTGAGTAGGTCGCTCTCCAACAGTGCCATCCCAAGTAAGTCTACTCAGAGTCCACTCAGGTCTAGTCAAAGATTACTCACAGGAGTGCTGTTAGAATTGCACTGAAAATGTGTTGTTTCAGATAGGAATCAAAGTCATTTCAAAGGGTGGTTCTTTTCCTCCACACAAGTTTATGTGCAATATAACTTTGTTGCATCACAAGCTAGAGTGGAATTAGCAGTCCCCAGCTTTCCATTCATGAATACGGCAGGATAAGTTTAGTACATCTGTTTCTTCTGTCTTTTTCATCTGCAAGAGCTCCATGCCAAAACCCTTCTGTTTCAAAGCTCACAAAGCTATGCTGAAACTCATGTAAAATATTTTCCCTTATCAACGTAATTATAAATGACAAGAACTTTCCTTTGGAATTCAGAAGTAACAATGTAAGTCTTCATTACTGGCCTGCGCCATTCCGAGTCCTCTCAATATAGACACAAGCTACAAACAGTGGAAACCCTGTTTTCATCATGGCGATCTTCACAAAGGTTGCATTTTCTTACTTCAAACATTCCGTTGGTTGCTTAGACTGCAAGTCAGGAATGTTTGCTACAAAGCAAATATTTATATATTAGTAAATACCATTACACTATTGCATGTATACTGGCTGCCTTTATTTTTTTTCTTTAAATGTGGTGCTTGCAGCTGGAATGGGTGGGAAGAGCAGGTGCGTCAGCACAGCACATTGTCAACACACAACGCGGCTTTAAAAAAATTAACAGATAATGCATTGCTAGGAAACTGTATACAAATTCAGGGTCGCTGTCATTTCAAAATATGCACCTGATACACAAACAACCTTGGTAAGGGGGCGATGCTCAATTTAGTGGAAGTTTTTTGACACCTGAAAAATAACAATTCCATATTGTATATTTTCTTCTGTAACAAGAACGGGGGAAAAACCCAACATTCAGAGATTAGAGGTTTAACCTAACATTCAGAGATTAGTTAGGTTCTACCTAACTACTACATAGTCAAGGAATGCTAGGTGTAGTCAATCTTTTAACCAGCACCCATGGTAGCTTCACTACGGCCCCTTCCGCATACGCAAAATAATGCATTTTCAAACCACTTTCACAATTGTTTGCAAGTGGATTTTGCCATTCCGCACAGCTTCAAAGAGCACTGAAAGCAGTTTGAAAGTGCATTATTCTGCATGTGCGGAATGAGCCTAATAATGAGTTGATACAAACCCAGCTTTTTTGCAGGTGCAAAAAAAGGGCCAAAGAAAGAAGGTGTGATGGGAATCTTGTGACCAATATAGACCAAAGCCATGTGGGTTACAGTAAGGAAGTTACAGTAAGGAAGTGGATTGGATTAGATGGAGTGGGGAAAAAAACTGGTGGGCTCCAACCCAACAGATCCAATGACTTCGCTTACCCCACAGTTCACAGATGTGTTTCCCCACTCCTACATTCCTGCTGGATGCCCTTGGGTTAGTCACAGTTCTTTGGAACTCTCTCAGTTCCACCCACCTCACAAGGTGTCTGTTGCGGGGAGAGGAAGGGAAGGAGTTTGTAAGTTGCTCTGAGACTCGTTACAGTTGAGAAAAGAGGGGTATAAATCCAGACTCCTCCTCTTCTTCTGACTTGAAAATGGTCTTTCAGATCTTTGCCCAACACTGTAGACATACATCAAGCTGTTCCCAGATTTCCTGGTTAATTTCTCGGATTATAAAGAATAACTCCAAAACCCCACTGAGAGTTGGAGGAATCCTAGCCCATCACAGCTTATTCAGTTTACACCCTATAACTGTATCATTTCCTTGCAGAGCAATACATTTCCTGAGGATGGGTGCAGAATACCTGAATGTACAATAAGTCCCCACACTAAAAAGGCTGGTGTCATTGACACTATAAACTTTAACAGCATCTTCCACGCTGCAAAAGAATTTTTAATACATCGATTACTTCCCCAGTAACCTGCAATGGCTCCTCTGGAACCATTATGCTCTGTTAGGCAGTGCTTCAGTCATATATGCACACTAAGTAGGCATGTAGAAAAAAGAGGCTGGTGATTAAAAAGAAAACAGTAATCATTACTTCATGCAAGACAGGACCTCAGTAGAGAGAGAAAATATATTTACAAGGACTTCTTGCTTCACAATCTAGTGAAGTTTTCTGACCAACGTGGTGAAGGGGAATTGCAACACCAAACAGAACAGCTCAACGCCCCTGGTGCCCAAATGAGAGAAGTCAAAAAATTTCTCATTTCCTCACAATTGCTTGGGAGGAAGGGAAGGAGGATTCACGTTGCAGGCATTCAGTCTCATTTCCTGAGTCTTATATTTCTTCACAGGATCTCTCTTTTATTTCTTCACATTTTTTTTTAAAGTTGGAGCTGGTAATCAACTGAAGAGCAGCTCATCCCAGAACATCTTGTTTCCACAAAGGCAGGAAACAGACTGACTGGGAAGGAGACCTTCTCTGCTTGGTCCCCACCTCATGTTGTCCCAGTGGCAGGATCAACCAATCATTCAGAGTACTGAACAATTGACCTCACCACGAAACATTTTATGACAGTGATGGCGAACCTTTTTGAGACCGAGTGCCCAAATTGCAACCCAAACCCCACTTATTTATTGCAAAGTGCCAACCAAGCAATTTAACCTGAATGCTGAGGTTTTAGTTTAGAAAAAACTGGTTGGCTCCCTCTTCCTCCACCCCACCTGCTCGAGAAGCGGCGAGCCTGCTGTACCCTCCAGCAAGTCCCGCACGCACTGCTCTGTGCCTCTCTAGCATCTCTGCCTCCTCTGCACCTCCCCCCCCCCAGGCAGCAGCCACCCAGAGCACAGGCACCAGGCCCGCCAGCCGAGTCCTCCCTACTCACTGCAGTGCGTGCACATTGTACTCAGTGGCCCAGGCCAGCCTAGATTTGTGTGTATGTGTGTGGGGAGGGGGGTGATTTTCCGCCCCCCGCATGATGAACTCTGTGTGTGCGTGCCTACAGAGAGGGCTCTGAGTGCCACCTCTGGCATCCGTGCCATAGGTTCGCCATCACTGTTTTATGACAATCCTAGAACATGCTTGGCACTAGTTAAGCCTAGTCTGGCAGTGGGTGTAACTGGCAGTGGGTGTACCACTCCTGCAAATGCAGGGGCGTACCACGCAGGGGGAACACATGGGGTCAAATGTTCCTGGGCTGCAGCCATTTAGTCATGGGGGGGGCAGAAAATCACCCCCACACCCCTCCTCCTTCCCCCCCCCCAGGTTCATACACTGACTTCAAGACCTGGTGCAAAAAAATGTTGTTTGGTCGTGGTCGAGGAGGGTGGTCACTAATACGGTGTGTGTGTGTGTGTGTGTGAAAACTCAGATTTTGCACAGGGCTACACTTCCCCTAGATATGCCTCTGTGCAAATATCATACAAAAGTTGCAATCTTAGTCACCTAGCCTAAAGTAAGCAAGGATAGGCTCCAACTAGCTTTCCTGCTGGTGAAAAGATGAACAACAGGTCCTCTTTGGCCACCAAAAAAGTTATGCTGGCAATCATGGGGTCCACATGAACAAAACCCATGTATAGAGGGCTGCAGTATGGAAAATCACTGGGTAAAACTGAGAGAAAATACTGGCTGGATCCAACCCACAGTCTGGAACCAATATAAAGTGCCATGTTGTTAGCATCAGGCCCCAGTACCCAATTTTATGCACTTCAGCTTTGAAGCACTAGACCAGGGGTAGGGAACCTTTAACACTCAAAGAGCCATTTGGACCCATTTTCCACGGGAAAAGAAAACACTTGGAGCCGCAAATAATTTTTGACATTTAAAATAAAGATAACACTGTATATATTGGGGTTTTTTTACCTTTTACTCCACTCATTCTGAGAAGCGCAACGGGGCGGGCGAGAGGGGAAGCCCGTGGCGCAGCCCAGCCATCCGTGGGCAGTTGGTGCGCCCACCCTGCTGCCTGCAGGGCAGGCAAGGATGAAGCTCAGCTCGTGGAGCCGCAGTGCAAGGGCAGAAGAGCCGCATGCGGCTCTTGAGCTGCAGGTTCCCTACCCCTGCACTAGACCATAGGATCCATTCTGTTACTGTTCATACCATCCACAACTTACATGGGATATAAGCATAACCCAGTGCATCCAAAACCCAGTGCATCAGGGCTTATTTTATTTTCCCACTTTCGGCCATCTCTTGGTTTCTTCCTCCCCCCTCCCTTTAGTTCATTTCATATTCTCCCCCTCTAAAAAAAATCACTTTGAACAAAACTAGCAAACTTTTGCAAGGTATGGAGACTTCCAATTGAGAGCTGGTTTTTTTTTTTTAGGCCGAGCTATATAAACCTTCAGTTAAATGAATGCAAAAAGACTATCATTGAAATCTTTAATTACATTGCCAGTCCTAGCCTATACTCTTATTTGCAATTTGGTTGAGGGGAAATTATAGATCTTTAGGGGGTAATTTTTATGAAATCTATGGGGAGAAAAATGGAAAGCATCAGAAGCGCCATTCTGCATCAGATAATGAGAAATGTATCCCCCCACTGCCTCCCCGACCCGTTTCCAGCCACTGCAAACTGATGATATGACTGTTTTCTTCTGGCCCCATTATCCAAGCACTTGAACCCCGGCTAACAATGAGTTCATACAGAAGGAAAGTGCTCAGCTTTAATTGTATGTATTTAGTCACGCAAACCAGAGGCAACTGCCTGAGAAAGCCTGGTTAGCCAGTGACAGCTCTTCGCTTTTAGAACCGGCTTCGAAAAGCTATTACAAATTGTACCCATCTATTCAAGGCCACGGTGGGGGGAAAAAAAACAAACACAAAAAAATTATTCCTCGCCCCACCCTTTTGAACCTGGTTGTTGGGGGAAAAAAACGGCTTTGCTTTCTTTCCTTCGCATTCGTCCATGCACACAAACACACAGGAAACACACCGTTTCGACCGCCCGCTAATTTTGTTCTCGTAAACGTCATTAAAAAATCCGAAGACCCTGGAAGAATGCGCGGTTTATGTTAAGAAATTTCTCTCTGTCAATCAATTCTGCATGTCTGCATGAAACTGATGATCACATCATCATGTTAGTTTGCCTGACTTGTTCAGTACAAAGAAGGTGGGAACGTTTTCTCGAGCAGGGATGTCAGCACTTGAAAAAAATCAATCACCATCTGGGCTCGTTTTCCAAAAGGGAGAGAGCGAGAGAAAACAAAACAACCCCTGGTTAAGAACCCCCCAGAACAAATAAGTTGGAAATGTTTGAAAATAAACTGCGGGGTCAGAGAAACTTTGTGATAAAATTTGAAAGGGAATGCTATTGAAGCCTTTTGTTGTTGTTTCCTAAAAAGCCATAATCACGAGGTGCTTGTGTGCATTTTCTGCATCACAACCTTGGTTCTAAAAATAAACAACAACACCTACAGACCGAAGGCATGTGAACCGCGTGCAAACAAGTTTCTTTTAAAAAACCTGGAAGGTTTTGTTTCTTGCCGCAGAAGGTTTCTAGATACCTTTGAGGAGACTGCCTCTTATTTGAAATGGATGATTCCCCTTATGGATCGCTACGGCCCTGTACAACGTAATGAGGATACTCTTTAATTTCAAACACTTAAACTCCATTAAAGCTGGCAGAAGAAATGAATTTGACTCGTACAGCATCCCGTTGTTGTGATTTAACAACCTAACAGCGACTTTGCTCAACTTTTCTTCTGCTCGAGCAAGTTCCACAAACTTACGTAACGAGAACGCGCAGCAGCGGGTGGAAATATACTGTCCCACCTTGATTAATCTTATGTTCATTCTGTGCCTTCTTAAGCGATTTTAGGTTCCTCCACCTCACTTGCTATTCTGAACCATGTTGTAATCATATGCTGTGTGATCTTTTTTTTGGGCGGGGGGGGGCGAGGTTTCATTCCATAAATAATGTGCTGCACCGGATAAAAGTTTTCAAAGTCCCACGAATTAGACGCCGCTGCTCTGACTGCTATCCCGCACAATGCGCAACAATTAATCAAATCATAAAACAGTACAAGGACTCACAATACACAAATAGCAGAAGAAAAGATAAATTGATTTTTGCAGCAGCTTTGCCCCTTTTCAGTAGCGTGGCTGTGTGAAAAATACCAGTTTAAAAAGGTTGCTGAGGCAGCAAAGGCATTTAATACTTCACAAACAGTTATCTAAGCCAATGTCCAATAGCTAGACAGTACGGTAATGTGACCTACATACTAAAAAAAAATCATTTTTTATACAGGGGTGGGAAGGGAAGACCAAACATTTACCCACTTGGTAGTTAAAACGACTAGTGTCTTTTTTGAAATACTTTTCTGTAGTTCTTACTCGTGTGTTTTTTAAAAGAAAAGAAAACCAAGTGCCATATTGAAACTATGTCATTTGTTCTATTCTAGCAACACACTTTACTGTCTTGTATTTTCAATTAGCTACTTGAGCTTCACTTCAAAATTTTCTCCCCTCTGTTAAACGTTGTCCTCCTTCAGAGTATAACTTTATGGCAATGCTATAGGCCTGGAACATCTTTTTCATCTCTAAAAGCCATTAAATAATCTCACTCTTTAAAGCCCAACCTTTGGGTACTATTCAGCTACAGTTTAAGCACTAGGTTGCCCTGGGAGAGCAGCGCTGAGCGTTTGTTTAAACTTTTTAGTGGGAGTTAAAGTGCTCGATACATGCTGAACTGCGGCAATTCCTTTTTGGTAACATATCCTATTCAAATATTTAGATTACTCAAAATATGCATAAAGGTTGGTTTTCGTTGTATGCTATAGCACTCTGTGTTGTAACAAAAAAGTTTTTGCAAGTTTGCTTCAGAATTAAATAATGGCACTTTGTTTTCACATTTTTAATAACTTTTTATGCCATAAAAGCTGTTGGTCCCAACGCAGCTACCGTGTTTCCCCAGAAATAAGCCATACCCCGAAAATAAGTCCTATCATGATTTTTCAGGATTTTTGGAGGATGCTAAAAATAGAACCCTACCGGTAGTTACAGATCAGGATGGTGTGATCCAGCAGGGTGCTACCTGCCAATGAAGATGTAGCTTGCATCACACGTGATGGGGAAGCAATGGGGCTGCCCAGAGCCCGCCTTAATGAACTGTGAAGTACCGTATTTCCCTGAAAATAAGCCCTAATGGATCTTTTGGTGCAAAAATTAACATAAGATCCTATCTTATTTTCGGGGAAAACACAGTATACTAGCAAAGTAAACTGGTCTTATCAATGAGCAGAATAGGATTCTTAAATATATTATAATGAATTTAATCCAGGGTGTTGTGAGGATGTACCCTCAAGTAGCAACTGACTTATGGTAAACCTTGCAGGGTTTTCAAGGCAAACAACGTTCAGAGGAGGTTTGCCGTTGCCTGGCTCTGCATCATACCTTGGTATTCCTTGGAGGTCTCCCATCCAAATACTTGCCAGGGTCAAGAGACTAGCCCCAGCTCACCAGCAAGTTTCCATGGGAGAGTAGAGATTCAAACCTGGATTTCCCAGATCCTGGTCCAACACCTTAGCCACTATACCACGCGGGCTCTCATTCAGCGTGTTGGTTGGCATTCAAAAAGATCCCTCTGAGAGATGTTTCTCTTCCTGAAACTTTGACCAGCATTTAAGGCTCAAACTTGCTGTGTTGGGGTGGCTCAGAAAGTGGGGAGTTAAACTTTTGATCAGTGTTTGTGCCAGGATTTAAAGGCTAGAACTTGGATCTGGCCACTTAGCCTGGTCAGATCACTGTGCCCACAACCCACATCTGATCTAGACCAGGGGTCAGCAACCTGCGGCTCTCCAGATGTTCATGGACTACAATTCCCATCAGCCCAATTGGCCATGCTGGCAGGGACTAATGGGATTTGTAGTCCATGAACATCTGGAGAGCCACAGGTTGCAGACCCCTGGTCTAGACAAACCATCCGAGTGCCCCCCTGCTCAATTTATAAATTGTTATTAAGAATGGAGACCACCACAGAAACCCACCCCAGGAAAAATCAACATTCAGAAATGTCTTCATAGCATAGAAACTGTTTCCTACCATACATTCTATCGCCATCTTTAAGATAACCAAGAATGAGGGGTGGTTTTTGCCAACCATATCCCATGGTTCAAAATACGCAGAGTGGATTTTTTTAGTGGTTTATATCACTGTCAAGTCTATTTCCCTTGGAACAGAGATACTCAAATGACAACTTTCGTTGATTCCACCACTTTTGCTTTTCAAAATGATAGAAGGGGCAACTCTGCTGGAGATCATAGAGTGAAGGAATGAGGGATCCTGTCCCCCTTTGCCATTTTCAAGAGTTCTTCCTCCCCCCCCCCCCCACAAGGTCCCAAGCAGAACGAAACTCTTGTGAAATTCTGAAAAGTTAAAATCCCAGCTCTATAATGATGTCACACACCCCTGAAATACTTGAGGCTAGGGCATTGTCCAGTATGGTTCTCTGGGGTGAGCAAATTGCATTCTGTATCTCTTCAGAAGCATACTCACGTCTTCTGTCATACAACCCAGGACGGAGGCCTGGCATTAAAAACCAACGCAAAGGAGCTGAGCCCTCAAAAAAATTATATGAGAGACAGAGAGAAAGAGAATTCCCCTCGCAGGAAAACCCTGAAGACTCATCCTAATGCAAAGAAAGCATAAACCTAATAGCCAAAATACTGGATTTCATGTTCATCTTTACAGAGAAAGCCAGGGGAAAAAAATATGTACGATTTTAATGTACTTATGAAATTTAATGAACAAGCTTTCAAAGATCACTAAATTCTCATAGCCCGAACATACCAACGAATCCAGCTGATGAGAAATGATGGCTTTAAACAGGAATGTTGCAAATGCAGATGATCTGGAAGAACAATAGCTCATAAATCCATTGAAGACAAAGAGACTTGGGATTTCAGTCATCAAACTCACTTATGAAGTTGGTTGTAACTTACAAGAATACCCCCTCAAGTGATCCTTGCTGTGTACATTCATCCTCATTGTTCCAGTGTTGTTCTGTTCGCCTTCTTTGATTTTGAATAGTTGCCTACTTGTACCGCTCAGACCCTTCTAAACACGTACAGACTGCTGCCAAAAATCTAGGCCAAACCGCATAATTAAGCATCAGCAAAACTGGGTCTAAACACTAAGATTTTTTTTTAAAAAAATCCACCTTTTTGAAGATCAGATACTGTTTTAGATATGGCATTTTGTTCTGTAATGACATTTTATTGATGTCAGGGTTGCGGGGGGTGGGGGGAGATGTTTGTTTTACTGTTTTTGAATCTCAGCTTTTTTAAACTGTTTTTAGAATGTAGTCACCAATGTCAGATTTACCTATAGGCTTGGCAGGCTAAAGCCTAGGGCCGTGGTGGCGAACCTTTGGCACTCCAGATGTTTTG
Source organism: Sphaerodactylus townsendi (assembly GCF_021028975.2). Lineage (NCBI taxonomy): Eukaryota > Metazoa > Chordata > Lepidosauria > Squamata > Sphaerodactylidae > Sphaerodactylus > Sphaerodactylus townsendi. Next base: position 18,853,761 of record NC_059438.1, read on the forward strand.
GACTACAATTCCCATCATCCCCTGCCAGCATGGTCAATTGGCCATGCTGGCAGGGGCTGATGGGAATTGTAGTCCATAACATCTGGAGTGCCAAAGGTTCACCACCACTGGCCTAGGGCCTCAAAATCTAGGGGGCCTCTGGCCAAGACGTATAATATTTTGACACTGTCATAGGCCTTTTTTACACATGTTGTCATAACACACTGTAGTATCTAAACAACCCTTCAGTAGTTTTCCTTGTGCTCCATTTCAGAATATTACCGTCCTAAGCGGATAACTCGACACTAGCATTGATTTCTGTATTGATTTTGTCCTTCCGGGGCTTCACTGAAGAGGACCCCATTTTGTGCCCCATTTGCTGGACCCCATTTTCCTCTAGTCATGAAACTATTGTCAATATGGGAAAGAATTGTGGTTCGATGGTTGGCTTCCATTGCTAAAGGACTGAGATTTACTGTGGACAACAGCAAGCTAGAGGGGCAAGTGGTTCAGCTTCAACATTCAATATTATGTTCTATATTTCTGCTCCACACCTCTGGGCCCATGTTAAAACTGTGGGTCCAAAGTTCAATTTCTTATCTAGGTGATTGTACTACTAAACTGTTATCCAACTGAGCTTTCAAGCTGAAGTGTGAAGATAAATCTTACAATCCACTGGATCACTGAATCTGTATATCAGTCTTCAGCTGTTTTGCCAAGTGGTATACAATACCAGCATTTAGGTGTTCCATCACTGCCTCAGCAAACGCCAGTAGATTTTGAGGATGGTGCCTGGAGAGGACAGAGGGAGAGGGCATGTGATGCCCCTTCAGGGTGGAACTCTATGAATTTCTTCCTATCTCTGTGGTAAAGACCTTAGAGGCATAGGGAAATCCTGGAGTGTCATTATGGAGGCCTTTTTTTAACCACTCTTTGAAGGGTTAGGGCAGAGGGTGGAAGTTACCGACCACGGACAGGCAAATAACAAACCTACATATAAGGAATCTTTAGGGAAATAGAATCCTTAGAAAGGGGAAGGAATAACAGAATAATTTCTACTAAGTAATCTGCCCAAGACAGCACCATACATTGATGGAATGGAAGAATTGATTACCTGACTCAATCATAGTCCCAATCCAAACTCAGTTTTTCAACTGAAAAGCCGTCTTGGGGTTAAGACAGCCAGGGCTCATACAGGAATGACTAATAAGGGCTTAGAGCTCCAGTGCTCCTAGTGAGACTTGGAATCATTGGTCTGGCCATACCAGAGGCATTTCTCAGCAGTGTTGATTGGCTATTGTGAGAATTAGGGTGAAGACTGAATTTCAAGTCAGGAAGAACGATATCCATACGGGAGTAGAGAAGTGTTCACCTTTTCATTTGAAAGCAGGGTAGGCTGCGAGTCCTCTTTAATTATTTCCCCTCAGTAACAACAGGTGTAAATGTGCAATAGTCAGGCAGCAAAACTGCATACAATTTATCACAGTTCTTTCTAACCTGGAATACTTTCAGATTTGATATTTAAATTATTAGTAATAAAGGAAGGGGGCGTACAAAGGAAAAAAAAGTACATTTTCAATCCCACCTTCACATTTCTTTAGATCTTAACCTGACATTAATGAGGAAATACACATTGAAATGATGCTCGGCCTGCAGGATAAAATGGCTCATATACTATGTTGATGTTAAGATGAAAGAAACACTAGAACAAAGGCTCTACAGTATTGCGGAGAGACGCTGAAATCCCGAAATATTTGTATTTGTCAACAAAGCAAGAAATGCCCATGACAAAAATATATTAAAAATACACCTGTCACCTTCTTATTTGACTGCATAACAAGCATGCCACATATATTAATGCAGCAACCTGCGAGGCTTCCAAGCCATCATTTACTATACAAGATGCGTACGCTATGATACATATTTTTCCCCCATACATGCTTCTAATTCCCAACAATACAATAGAAGCATACATGCTTCTAATTCCCAACAATAACCAGCCACAGACAGCCTCACACTTTCACTGAACAACAAGGGTTAACCTATATAAAATCCAAGAAGCAAAATTATCCGAGCAAAGTTATCCAAAGTCATCACAACAATGAAATACAGCGTGGAGCCTAAGACATCCCAAGGATTGTGAATGTCCCTTTTCAAGGAAGAGGCTGAATTTCAGCAGAACTATTAATATCAAACCTTGGCTACACAGCCAAAGTCCATTCATACTTATTAATTGCCTTCTAACCCTCTAGCCTTGTTTTAGGGCTGCAGCCCATCTATATGCACTTACTTTAAAGTCCCAGTGAACACAGTAAGTAAATATGCATAGAACTGGGCTGGAAGGCTATGAAATAACACTTTTATTTATTTAAAGTTCCCAAGAGCAGCACGGACCATTCATAATTAAAAACAAAAAAAAGTAAACAAAGAAAGAGAGGCCTCGCGTCAGGTTTTTCTAGAATGTGAAATATGATTATGTAGAACTAAAAGGAAAAAAAAAACCATTGGGTCTCAAACTCTGGAAGGAGTTCAGTGGTATCCAAGTCTTCCTTGGAGTTCTTGACACATGCAGCCAAGACTCAAAATGTTTGATTTCCAGATGTGAGAGTATTTGAGAGAGTCCCTCATATAAAGAAAGTATGAGGTTAGAAACAGCCCTTGATTTCCTCCTAGCCCAGTCAAGACACACAGTGAAGGGGAAACCATTAATTCTCCCTAGCTACTGTCTGTACTATCCTGCATCTCACTTCTCGAGATCCCACACCTCTGGGATGTCAGATACATGCAATGGCAATACTTTCCTATGCTCAAGTCTGAGACTTTAGCTTCAACTTTTATTTCTCCTCTGGAAATGCTATTGTAGTTGAGAGTTGCAATGGCTCAGAGTACAATGTGTGTGTGGGGAGGGGGGGGGTTCCACAGGCAGACAGAAGTACATATGAATTCCATTTCTACCTTTTCTTCCACTCTGAATAAGCTCAGCTTTTGACACAGAAGGTGTCAGACACTGTAATCACATTTAAAGAGGCAAGTGATGCTACGTATTCTCTGCTCCAAGGAGAAGGAGGGAAGGGGGAAGGAAAAAAGAGGATATTCACAATATAATCACAAAGCCAGTAGACCCATTGTAGTGCCGCACTGTGTCCTAGAATTCAGCTGCATCTGGCCCGCATCGGAGGAAAATGGCATTCTGAATGATACCTCCTCAATTATACGGTGTGCACGTGTAATTGACACCCATTTCCATCTTTCCACAATTCAGATCTCCAAATCGGCCTCCTAAATAAACTCAATGACAATTTCAGAAATATCCTCATCCTGAAGCGTGATCAGTAGAAACTTATAGAGGGGAAAAGATGAAGGTTTGGCTCTGCTTCCCTTATAATTGCAACGGGGAAAAAAATGATTTACAAAAGAGAATGAGTGATGCTGACAGACCATCAATCCTGCTGCTTCCCCTTCTAATCCTCAGACAAGCTCAGTTTGCCAAAGTCAAATGACCCGTGATGCCATTTTGCAACCAAGAAGCCATGAAAGTTGCAGTTGTGGAAAGAACTCCCCACAGAAAAATAGCAGCGGATATTAATTTTATTTTAAACCACAAACATTTCTTTTTTTTCTGCAAGAGAAGCAAGCACGGTCAACAGAAATGTAGGACGTGTGGCAGGTTCTTGTATCTGATGTGGCACCAACAGCTGAGATATCAGATACCTTATACTGGAAGTATTCAAAAATATCTAAGATGGATATGAACAATAATTTGGGTTCGAACTTTTTTGTCTGCAACTCTACAGACTGAAGGCATCTTCTGACTGGTTGAAGCCAAGTGTCCAACTTTGTTGAAACTCTGGACGCAACTGAAACACTACAAAAGGCTAGTTTGACACCCCTACACAGTAGCCGCCATGGGAATTACAACCAATGACAAAATGGCTGCCATGGGGGGAGGGAAATTACAAAATCTTGTGAAGTTCTAGGATAAATATCCTCCTATGACAGTGGAAATTACATCTAAATGGGTACTTCCTGCAGGTTCAAAGGTAATGCCTCCTGGGTTTTTCTGAAATACCTCCTACTTCAAGGAGGGAAGGAAAAGTCAGGATTGGCTCTTTCCTTTGACTGAGTAGTGTTTTGTAGAAGATAGAATGGGGGCATCCGGGAATATATTGGGAGGTACATAGGGACCTATGGCAATCATGTAAGGGAATCAGTTTAAGTCAAAATCTGTACCAGACCAAAACTGTAGGTGGGGGATATCAATCCAGAGCTGAAAGATGTGTTCACCTGATTTCTGTTGCAGGAGCTTGGATTAGGCATTTTGGTTCAACAACCAATTTCAGGCCCCAAGAGTTTTTCCAAACCTTGCAAATCTAAAGACTTGACACTGTATGCTAATACCATGGACAGACATTTGCTTCTGTATTTAAAGCAAGTTCTGGGCTTGAGCACATATAATTCCAGGTTACTTTACTTGGCTAGGATCTAGCTTCAAGTCACAAGTTTTCCACTTGAGGCACCCAAGTCTTAAGAGTCCTTCCTTGAATGAAGAATGACATAACAAAAGTGGGTTTCACCTAATCATACCAACTGAAGGCCCAATTGCAAAAGTAGTAGTAGTAGCAGTTTAGATTTACACCCTATTCTCTCCTGTAAGGAGACTCAGGGTGGCTTTCAATATCCTTTCCCCTCCTCTTCCCTCAATGGACACCTTGTGAGGTAGGTGGGGCTGCAGTGGTGGGATTCAAATAATTTAACAACCAGTTCCGGTGGTGGAGTTCAAATAATTTAACAACTGGTTGTTTACAAGCACCATTTTAACAACCGGTTCTGCCAAAGTGGTGCAAACCTGTTGAATCCCACCACTGTGGGGCTGAGAGAGTTCCAAAGATCTGTGACTAGCCCAAGGGCATCCAGCAGGAATGTAGGAATGTGGAAACAGATAAGCCTCTGCCACTCGGATGGAGGTGTGGGGAATCAAACCCTGTTCTCCAGATTAGAATCCACCGGCTCTTAACCACTATGCCATGCTGGCTCTCTACCAAACTTACAGGATCCCCTACCAGTCATGGCCAACCTCAACCACCATGTTGTTTACATTCCTATATTCTGCACTCCAACCCCACACTGAATCTCAAAGTCATTTCTCATGAACCGTAGCCAAGTGAGCAGGTGTGCACACTGATACCTTGTTGTGACATTTCAGCCACAATGGAGTGGAAGGCTTTCTGATACAATCCCAGTATAATCAGTGACTGTACACCCATGGAAAGAGAGGTCAGAAGAGAATATGGACATTATCAACATGGATGGGAACACTTTGGAGACTACTTTTAGTAGAGAAAAGCAGGGTATAAAAACTCATTTTCTTCTTCTTCATACACATATAAGATGAAGAAATGGGATGGGACTATATTTAGGATGCCCAGCTTTGACAGCCCAACCTAGCTCCAATTCATCAGATCTCAGAAGTTAAGCATAGCTAGCCTCCAAAGGGTGATCACTACTGCACAGAGGATTATCGGCTGCCCTCTCCCCTCCTTGGAAGAACTCTATAATTCCCGAAGCCTAAAGAAAGCCCAAAATATTCTGAGAGATCCGTCTCATCCAGCACACTCTCTTTTTGAACTGTTACCATCTGGCAGACGATTCAGGTCTATCAAAACTAGGACAAAGGGGCTTAGAGACAGCTTCTACTCTAGAGCTGTGGCGATGCTGAACTCCGTGGCTTCGTGTTGATGTGTTTGGGGCTGTGTAGGGATGGGTGGAGGAAGGGGAAAGTGAGGATGGGGTATGAGTCTGAAATTGTGTGCATCGAGGAATGCTGCTGTAAATTTTCATTGCGCATGCACAATGACAATAAATGCTTATGCTTATGCTTGGTTACTGCTTGGATGGAAGACCATCAAAGAGGTCCAGGGTTGCTATGCAGAGACAGGTAATGGCAAGCCACCCCTCAATGCTTCTCGCCTTGAAAACCCTGTAAGTCAGTTGTGATTTCACGGCGCTTTCCACAAACATCTTTAGCATATTTCTCAAGGGCAGATTATTTTCGGTGTCTCTTCTGTGTAATAATTCCCATCCCTCGACTGTTCATTATGGTAGCCTTGTGCTAATATTCTTCACCGGTGCTTAATATTTCACACGCCTCTGTTTATTTGCACTGGAACCTCACGGACAACACCAACTGGAGTTCTCTCAATCTCTTTAATATTAGCACCTGCCAGTCGAAGTTTAAAGCACCGCACACGTTTGAATTATTTTGGGTTAACAGGGTGGGAGGGAACCATGCGTGACAGAGAATTCCCTGTTACTTGAGGATGCAGAACGTGTGCTGGATTCAGCCCTGAGCCGTTAACGTCTGGAACCCTTGCAATTACTGAGTGTGTAATACAGAAAATGTAACAAGGCTCTTTTGCTTGCTGCCCTGGGCCTGCTCTGTGAGCCACATCCAGCACTAAGTTTAAACGAAACTGCTCCCAAGTTTCCTAAATGGTTTAATAAAACATATACTGACTGTAATATTCAGTTTATAGTAGAAAACTATCGCCCCTTGGTTTGAAAAATGACCTCCAGTTGGCAATTTTGCTCTCAGCTTCATAGATTATGGTCCACTGTTGGTCATTTACTTAGTCCACAGAGCAATACTTTTCCATAACAAGCTCAAACGGCAATCAGTATTTGTAGCCTTTGCAAGCTGAGGATAATGCGCCGCAACACATTCTATTATGCAACTAAACAAAAGGAATAACAACCTGGTGACATTGACACAGAGAGAAAAGGAATGCTTATTCGCCTGATGCTGAGACATCAGGGAGGGTGGGTGGGGGGGGAATACATTTCTTTGCATTTCCTTTTTTTTTTTTTTGCAAATTTCTGTTGCCTTTAATGTGTTCAGTGAAAAATAAAAAAAAAACCTCTCTAATTCGATTCTCTTTCACTAATGACATTTGGCTTTGTATCATCTTTAAGTCCATTCTTATTTTAATGCACTAGAGCAAAAGCTAGATCCTATTAGAGCCTATCAAATTTAAGGAAATTAGCAAAATACCCTAAAGTTATAAAATCTTGATCGTCATAATGGATTCTGAACTTAATGTCGAAGAGGCACTTCTCAGAGCCTACTCAGCTACCCCGAACAGAGAAAACATACATTGTAAGTTTCACACAAGCAGATTGAAGGGCGCAGAGTTGAAGCCAAAGATCTTGATTCTAAATGCTTACTTGAGCGCCAAAAGATCAAAATCCAATCCACTTCAGAAAATCAGGATCCCACCAGGCGTAAGCCAACACAAAAATGTACAGCGCAACTTATTTTTGTGACTCTTCATTTAGAAGATATGAAACGTACTCTTAAATTAGTTTCCTGCAACATTGTCATCAGACATTGTCATCAGACAATCACACAAAAGTACCACCCTCTGCTGTCTTGTCTAATGGCATTCATTTGTTATCTGGGGCTAACCAAAGGAGCAATGTCAGGTCCAGGTAAAGGTATTGCTCTCACCTTTAAAGCCTTTTCATGACAACCAGACACATATCTAGAGAAAATGTAGCCCGGTGCAAAATCTGAGTTTTCTGGGAACCCCCCTCCTCCATCACGACCAAACAACTTTTTTTGCACCAGGTCTTGAAGTCAGTGTATGGACCTGGGGAGGAGGAGGAGGAGGAGTGTGGAGGGCATTTTCTGCCCCCTCACATGACTAAGTGGCCACAGCCTGGGGACATTTGAACCCATATGTCCCCCTGGGTGGTTCGCCCCTGATGACAACACATCTACCTGAAGGGTTACCTCTTCCTGTATTCTTGTCTGGTAGCTTTTCCCTGCCCACCAAGATCTACCATGAGTATCCCCCTTGTCTGAAGCACATGTGGCAAGAATCCAGGCTTCAGGTTTTTCACTGGCTGCCTCATAACACTATCATAGACTTTCAGAAGAAGTTGGAGGGAGGGATTCTACCCTCTTGGATCTCCAGGAAGGTTGAATAATAAGAGTTATTCCAGAAAGTTTGGCGGCAATCTGAGCATGGCAAAGGAGGAATACCTTGCTGGTCGGCACATAAGGTGATTTTCATTGGTTTTTAATGTCTGTAACCATTCCAATGTTTATTTTATCCAATCATTTTTGTATCATTGTTACCCACTTTGGTCCTGAGATGCACAAGAGAAAGGTGGGTGTATAAATAAATGATGTACAGAGACAATCAGAAGAGCAGGATATCTGCTGTTCACCACTTCTGTGGCAGAATTCCAAGTGAGCCAGTATGGTGTAGTGGTTAAGAGCAGGTGGATTCTAATCTGGAGAACTGGGTTTGATTCCCCACTCCTCCACCTGAGTGGCAGAGGCTTATCTGGTGAACCAGGTGTGTTCCTGCACTTCTACATTCCTGCTGGGTGACCTTGGGCTAGTCACAGTTCTTTGGAGGTGTCTTTCCCAAAAACTGCTGCCTGACATCTTTTAACTGGAGATGTTCATGGTTGAATCTGGGACTTTCGAACTCTTTCAGCCACACCTACCTCACAAGGCGTCTGTTGTGGGGAGAGGAAGGGAAAGGAGCTTGAGTATAAATCCAAACTCTTCTTCTTCTTCTTCTTCTAAGTTAGGAATGATCAAACTCTCCTCGACCCACTTCAGAATCGGGAAAGTGCTTATGAGTAACAGCCATCAACATCTCCAGTTAAAAGATGTCAGGCAGAAGTTTTTAGGAAAGACATCTCCTTGTCTGAGACCCCAGCAACAGACAGTACAACAGTGAGACCTGTATAAGCAGATTCCATACAACTTAATATCTTCCCAGTGGAAACTGAACAGGTAGGTCAATGGTGTAATAAGAGGACAATGCCTTAATAAAGGTATTTAAAACCTAATAAATCAAACTGCCACTTTTGCTTACTGAACTATGTGTGCAGTTTGCTTTTACTGTGCCATGAAGGGCCCTCTATGAATAGTAGGATCAAAGACCTTGAAATTCTCCAGCCTGAAAAAAAGAACTTTACCTTTCAGTTTAAGGCCTTGCACATTGTCTAGCAGATCTGATTCACCTTAAGTCAATGCAGAAGTTTGGATGAGAGAATAGATTCCATTTTTGCAGCAAGAGGAGGATGACCCTTCATGTGAAAATTCGGCACTGGATTTACATTCTTGTCTCATTAATACTATTGGGCAAATGAGACGATACAATTTTATGATTTAGGGAAAAAAGCCTTTTAGTTTGAGAAGTAGCAATTTCCTTTTGCAAAAACATCTTTCATTTTTAAAGCAATAAAAAGTGGCATATATGTCCCATACCATAATGGATTAATTAAGGAATATTATGTTTATCCTAAGTCCTGACCAAGTTGTACATCTTCATAACTCACTCATAAAAAATTAATGCATTTTCCAACACTCCATAATGATGGATCACCTATTTTTTTGCCATACCTGTTCAGAATAAATTGTTCCAAATTGGATTATTCTCAAGCACAGCAAGGAGTGTTCAAAAATTACATTGTTATTTTAGAAATATACAGAGCTGTGCACCAAACTCATAATCTTCTCACTGTGCATTACAACTGTCATGTTTCTCCCACTGTTTTAAAACCATGCTGCTATCACCACACCTATTTTTTGTTCCACACATAATGCAATGCACACTCTTTCTGCTGTTTTCTTTCTGCCTGTCACGCAATATGTTTAAAAGATTTCTTTGTTGCAACTCTTCATGAAGGCAGTGCAAAAATATTCACACTCCTAGGAAACCCAAATTTCTAAATCAACAACAAAAAAAACCCCAAATAATAACATGCAGATGTTCCTTATTTAAATTAGCTGTTGGCATTTAATCCAACCAATCACAAGTGATCAAATTTGTGAAATGTCCAAGTATTCCACATTTTACAACACCCTGCTTATTCTCCAGTAGGTCGGCTGTTCCAGATGATTGAGACAGATAATTGTGCAATAAATATCAAGTGGTAGGTGGCTGGTATGATCTAAGGGCTCAAAATGGCCAGTTGTGTGTTTTATTATTCATTAACAACACCTCTGTCTCCTGCTGGTAATACTGACTGGTTCTTTTGTACTTTCATCTATAATATCTCAAATATAATATGGGGGGGTTTTTTTGGTGAACCTCTGCAAAAGAATCTCATTCTTAAATTTTGAGAAAAGGAAGGATTTCTAGCAATCTCACAATGATATATTGTACAGATAGCAGTGGCTGGCTTATCCTGGAGTGAAGATCTTTGGTAAATGTTGCCCTTCAATACACAGTGTGTATAAACGAAGAAACCATTCCATCCAGAGTGTAAAGATGCTACTTTTAAGTGTTTTTCTTTCAAGAAATAGCTCCCTCAAACATCTTTCCTTTCTGCCACTGAGTCTCTTGAATGAAGAATCCATGGATATAGAAAAAAAAACTAAAACATAAGTTGTCATGATCTAAAGAGTTAACCAGAACATGGCCAATCCTATGAAATATATATTTAGGATATATATAGAATGTTGCAAGGAACTAACGTAAGAGTAAATACTGTATAATATAATGAGCTCTAAGCAGAAAAAAAAATTAGGAGAATAGTTGCAGAGAATTCTAGGTTCTCTTTCTGATGTTCTCTGTCTGGCCAACTCAAGTCATCTCAGAAAAGGACTCTGAGAGCTAAGGGGGCAAAGCTGAAACTGGAGCAAAATGGAATGTATTATGGATCATCATCATCATCATCATCATCATCATCATCATCAAATCCATCATGCTAAGTAGAATATCGAGCAACAAGCGCTCTCCAGGAATACCGGTCTTGGGCGAGTGTTTCAGTCTCTGCATTAGTGATGTGGATATCAACCACAATGTTCATCCAGGTAAAAACAGCAGACAACAACACTATAGGACACTAACACATATTTTGCCCTAACCAAGGACATAACCTTGTATATTGAGAACCAGTACGGCAAACAAACATCAAGATATCTTATACTGAATCAGCCCATCAGCCCATCAAGGTGAGAACTGTCTACTCCAACAGGTAGTGGCTCTCCAGGGTCTCAGGTGGGGGTCCTTCATACCACCCACTGCTTAGTCTTTTTTTTTATTGGAGATGTACCGCACTGTTTCACTGCATTTTTAAAAACAGTAATCTGCCTTGAATCTCAGCAAAAACGACAAACCAGAAATGAAGTAAAATAAATCAATTGTCATCTCCAACTCATCCTTGGAAGGTAAATAGACCTATATTCATATTGGCAAATACAAGTAATCCAGTAATATTGGGACTCATATCAACCTGGAGGACAAATATCCTAAATCAGGGAACTCTAAGAACAGTTACAGATAAGCAAACATCTTTAGAAACATCTCTGTTTCTAACAGAAGATCTTTCCACAGTTCTTAAAAAGATTTTCCAAGATCAAGACCTATCAAGTTTTGCTTGATTTTTCTCTTTACAAAAAACTCGCCGGCAGAGAAGACTGGTAGATATGGTGGACAGCTCTTGTGAACAGCTTTCCTTTGGTGTAAAAATGGCTAATGAAAAGAGCAGAAGTTAGAGGGTTACCTCTAACATGGAACAATTATTCTAAATTCAATGTTGATCTTAATAAATAGAGTGGGGGAATAAAAGGGGGCGATGAAGCTTTTGATAGGCAGCATCATACCCTATAGTTGAGTGCTCCATTTGAAAAATTCTCGATTACAGTAATTGTTCCATTTGATGTCAAGGAGATAATGTTGATTAGTTAAAGCTTCTCTCTATGATCCTTATACAAGACGGCCAACAGGTAGGTGTGGAACATTCTTCTTTTGTTTGATGTATCATACTATCACAAGAAGGTTCTTCTCATCTGCTTAGGTAATGAGGTTAACTCTCATGGGAACAAAACAGAAAGGCAACACCGACAATGCTATAAGCAAGTGTTGAAGTGAACCTGAGAACTGAACGTGGTGAACAGGTACATGGCTCTTTCCAATGAAGCTCTCTGGGAGGCTCACTCCATCCCAGCTGGTGAGGGGACATGCGCCCTTGACAAGTTAAAAAATTACACTGAAGCGATAGGTGGCTGTTCCCAAATTAGCATGTGAAATGGGTGACGAGACAAGAAGGTACACACCTGAGACAGAAAATTCAGAAGGGGAGATATTGTTTTGTTGATGGATGCTTTTAAATGTTTCTAACGATGAGGAGAGAGAAAACAAGGACAAAGAGAGAAGGTGAAGTATGCCTTGAACAAATAATTCTAGCTGTCTTTATGAAACTCTCCAGGGGATTTTTTTTACAAAAAACTGCTTTGGATATCATTAACTGTAACCCAGAAGTTTAGTTAGATAAGAAGCTTTTTTAAAAAGAAGTTGAAATGCACATATATTATTAGAAATCTACACAGCATGTTGAACACGCCAAGTACTTAAGTGCCCCCACCACAATCCTCAACATAGCCCTATTAAAATACCCTGTTTCCCTGAATATAAGACATCCCCGGAAAATAAGACGTAGTAGAGGTTTTGCTGAAGTGCGAAATATAAGACATCCCCCAAAAGTAAGATGTAGCAAAGTTTTTGTTTGGAAGCATGCCCGACAAACAGAACACAGGAAAAAAAAGACATCCCCTGAAAATAAGACATAGCGCATCTTTGGGAGCAAAAATTAATATAAGACACTGTCTTATTTTGGGGGAAACACGGAAGGTAGCACAGGGGGTGAAGAGTGGCAGACTCTAATTTAGAGAACCAGGTTTGATTCCCCTCTCTTCCACATCAGTGGCAGACTTTTATCCAATGAACTAGATTTGTTTCCCCACTTCTATACATGAAGCTGCTGGGTGACCTTGAACCACTCACAGTTCTCTCAGAACTCTCTCAACCCCACCTACCTCACAAGGCATCTGCTGTGGGGAGAGTAAGGGAAAAGGAATTTAAAAGTCACCTTGAGAGTCCTTATAATATAGAAATGTGGGGTGCAAATCCAAACTCTTATTCTTCTGTTCTTTTAAAGTACGGCACCAAAGGCCCATCCTGCCATGAAGCCAGTGATGGTCTGATTAGGACACGCCCTCCACTGGCGTGTAGGTGCAATTGGGACATCTGCAGCGGCTTGTCCCGGGTGCCGCCATTGAAGTCATGTGGAGAGGTGGGATCAGGGACATTTCATGGGCCGGGTGGGGCCTGTCAGGGCATGTCGGGGGCAGGGAGGGTGCACACGGGCAGTTCATGCCCTGAGTGCAATTCCTCCTCCCTTCGTTACTGGCCCGCCATCATGCCTGATAGCTCAGGATGCTGACCAGTCATTTATTTATTTATTTATTTATTTGAATTTTTATACCGCCCCATCCCCAGGGGCTCTGGGCGGTGTACAACAAAACTAATACAACGAAATCAGGAGCGAACAATAATCAAAACAACAACAATCCATAAGGCTCCATCATTAAAACATACTAAAACATACTAAATTTTTGTTAAAACAGCGGTAATCATAATAAAAGGTGCCCGGTAAATCCTTACTCTTAAAACCCTCCCCTAGGGAGTAGCCGGACTCCTCCATAGGAGGATAGTCTGGGTGTAAATGAGCAGGGGCGCCATACTCAGCGGCTGGTTACTCCAAAGGCCAGTGGAACAACTCAGTCTTACAGGCCCTCTTGAACTCACCAAGATCCCGCAGGGCCCGGACAGCTGGAGGGAGAGTGTTCCACCAGGCCGGGGCCAGGGCCGTAAAGGTCCTGGCACGCGTGGAGGCCAGCCACATCATAGAGGGGCCAGGGACCACCAGTAAGTTTGCCTCAGCTGAACGTAGAGGACGAGTGGGGGCATATGGGGTAATGCGGTCCCGAAGATACGAGGGTCCCAGGCCGCGTAAGGCCTTAAAGGTCAGAACCCACACCTTGAAAATGATTCGGAATTCCACCGAATTCCATCCCTACCTAACATGAGCTTGGTAACAAAAACTCAAAGTCACTTGTTGAAAGCAGTTCTATTAGTTGTAAGCACAATATTTCACGATTATAGGTTTCACCACATTGTGAACATCCTTGAATGGTTCTACAACAAGGACACACTAGTCATAGAATCCCTAAGAAAAGTTTGACTCCCACCTTATACAAAGAGTAGGAAAGCAGTCTCACATGCCATATATATCTAGAGATTACAATGAGCATGTAATGAAATCTAAAATAAAACCACATGTCAGAACTACGACTCAGAAAACAACGTAACAGAAACGATGCCTGTCGCTTTAAGGAATAATGCTCACCGAATTCTTATTGGCTGTTGGGATGATGAAGAAACAACAACAACATCGCCAAGCCTTCTAAGCTTTGGTTTTTGTAAAGCTGCAGGAAACTGAGAGGCCCAAACAGATATGAAAAAGGACCCACCCACCCTTTCATTGTCAGCCCTGTTGATACGGGGAGGGCTCCTTGGAACAGGCCCAATGGCAGCTACCAGAAACACATTACCCACACAACTCAGGCTGCTTTCGCACATACAGAATAATGTACTTTTAGTCCACTTTCACCATTGTTTGCAAGTGGATTTTGCTATATCGCACAGTAGAATCCAGCTACAAAGTGCACTGAACGTGGATCGAAAGTGCATTATTCTGCATGTGTGAAAGTGCCCTTAATCTGGCCCAGGAGTAGCAGCTACTACACAACTCAGCCCAGCTTGGCCCGGCCCTAGCCGCCAGACCTTTCCTGGGGAAGGGGCTGGTGGGTGTAGGAAAGGAGGAAAAGCTGAATAAACGGGGCAGATAGAGAAGTTGGCTCGTAGGTGAGAAGGACAAAAGGGACCGAGAAAGGGGGAGAGGACTTCCAGGGAAGGGAAAGGGGATTGGGGCTCCCAAGGACCTCAATTCCTTGCAGATCTCCCACTTGTTCTTTATATTTTGAAACTTCCATTAGGGAATTAGACTGAATAACTTGTCTTAAAGCTATGTAACAGTGAAGGAAAACTATAACGAACATTTCATCTCCTAATTTCCTATAAACCATAGTCTGTTAAAAAAAGAGAGGATGTTTTAATAACAGGAAGAAACTGGATAACCAGGTTTTTCGGGTTTTTTGTTTGGTCTGTATGTGTGTACGCTAAAGAATTTGCCTAATCCACAATGATACAAACTTCCCCCATCGAGGCAAAAGGCATACAAAAAAAGGGGGGAATGGATTGCTATGCCAAAGAATTGTGAATTTCATTAAATATGTTAACAGGGTAAAAAATTCAGCTTTGAAAAATAGTAATCCTGTCTTTCAACAAAAATATTATAGGAAGCTACAAATTTGGTAGATCTGAATAGGCTGTTGGTACATGTTTTACTAAGGTAATATAATGGTACACTATTATTAGATCACATTAATCATTACTATGCCAAAGGCAGTGACAGGCCTACTGAAAAGGATTGAAAGGGTTGGTAATGGATATAAATTACCCATTGTGTGATAAAAGGATTTTTACTAAGAAGGTAAGAATAAAACAGCAAATTTCTAATATAACTGTTGTGCCGAAGAAGAAAAAAAACCCACCCCAAATAAATGTAATCTTCTGTTAGTTAATATCCACAAAAATCAAAAAGTAAGCACTTCTGAAACAAGATAAAGTTGCAGGGGTTTTTTGTTTTGTTTTTTGCTTTTTCTTTAAAGTGCGAAATTAATTTCTTGGCACCCTATATTGCTATCAGTTTAAATGGTTTATGGGATGACCTCTAAGGAATATGGTCAAAAAGAAAGGTAGGCTTTGCTAATTAGAAGCGAAGATGGTTTTATGTAGATGCGTTTAAGCCCCTCAGCAGAATATAATGTGGGATGCCGGGAATCTAAATATTAGACACTGTTTTGTGGCATCTGGTTCAATCACCCTTTCTGTGCTGATCGTACACACACAAAAAAGCAGTAGTGTCAGGTTGTGAATCCTTCACACAAGAGGAAATCTTTCTCAGGCAACTTAATTTTTTTTCTAGGCTTTTTGTTTTTAATCATTGCTGGAAATGGGCAACTCAAAACACGAGGTCTGCGGCTCATCTGCATATTTAGGTTGTTTATAATTAACCAAATTTACATATTATTTGCATGTCCATGGTAGATTGCAAGCCATACAATACACGTTGACCTCATTCTGTAATAATTCTAGAACACTAGATTAGAAAAAAACCCTTAGCCAGTACCTGAGAAGCTTTAAAATGTGCTATGCTAAAGATGGGCAAACCTTACTGGTTCTTCTCTGTAATCATTATTTGTAATTAATTATGGTTCCGATTCATACTTAGTTCAGGGACTAAAATTAATTAATTGCCGGTACATATAGTCCTTGGCATGCCAACAATATCACTAGTATACCGATGTATAGAACATCCCAAGAATCATGGGAAATGTCAGCAAAAAACTTTCTGAGCCTTCAGTCAGGTTTGCCCTGAATGGTAGGTATTACCTGAGATGGGTTGTGGCCCCAATCTCTGTTCGGGTCACAACCAACTCCAAGATCTGGCATGGCTCTTGGCAGTCATACCAAAAATTCCAAGAAGTCCAGTGATATTCCAGAGAAGACTTTAAAGGAACCTGCATCCTGAGCAGTGGTGGGATCCAAATTTTTTAGTAACAGGTTCCCATGGTGGTGGGATTCAAACTGTGGCGTAGCGCCAATGGGGCTGGGCGGGGCATAACGGGGGCGTGGCTGGGCATTCCTGGGGCAGGGCATTCCTGGGCGGGGCTGTGGCAAGGACGCAGCCGCTGCGCCGGTCCTTGGGCGGGAAACGAATGCATTCAGGCGCAGGCTGCCACGCACACCGGTGCACCTCCTGCTAGACTGCTTCAAGTTCTGCGCGCTACTGCTGAGAGGAGGGGCGTAACTAAGGCAAAAATCACATGGCAAAATCACCAATTAGTAACCCCTCTCGGCACACACAAATAATTAGTAATCTACTCTCGGGAACCTGTGAGAACCTGCTGGATCCCACCTCTGATCCTGAGTGACAAACCTTGGGCTTCAAGTTGACTCCTCCCTTGGATAGTTCTATATAGGAAGTAGCAGCTATGCTTCCAATCCCCAACATCAAGTCTAAGATCTGGGATGCCTCTTTACACATAGAAACTGCATTCCCATGATACTAAGAGACCAGAAAAATACAGAAAAAACAAGGGCCACGTTATCCCGGCACTTAGAAAAGATGTCCTAAAATTGTACCACTGAAAGAGAAGCACCACATACACAAACACAGCTTCAGGTATGGTGAATGCAAGTCCAAACCCCTAATATTTTTCTGACATAAACCAGTTCATAAACCAGTTCGGCTATAGAAAAGTCATGTCAGCAGTAATTGTGAGATGCATTTATTAAAACGCTCACCTGATTTCAAAAGCATGCAAATCATATTGGATTCTGAGTCCAAAACTCAGATTTGAGAAAAGAAAGATGCTAACTTTTTAAAAGGATATACATGGATTATGCAAATTTTCCACCTACAATGTATACATCATGAGATGGATTTAGTACTTCAGGGCCATACCAGTTTACAGATATTGGATTGGACCATGTGGATCTGTTCTACTAACACAGGCATTATTCCCTGGGACAAAGAACCGTCCCCAACATTCTTTCATGGATGCAAACACCTCCATAAGTGGAATGTATCCAAGGGATCCCACCCATTCATTTATGAAAAACAAACGATATTAAAAGCATTCCAGTTCTTACCTGGTTAGACCGGCATCAGCAACTCTTCCTTCTGCATAAGGGATCTTCTCAATGACATGGGGCAAGTAGTGAAGATCAGGAACTGCAAAAACAATGTCTGTGAGAAACACCAAAGTAACAATAATTTAATCCAAGTCAAGTCTATCTGACAGTGATATTATATGTCCTATGTTTAGAGGACTATGCTGAATTTCAGGATCAGCTACTCCTGGCTTTTTGGAGTAAGAATTACATCTTATTTGGGATGCATTAAATTGGGGGGGGGGAGTACTCTCCAGACTATGTCAAGGAAGGGGGGGGGCTTTATTTCTCATCTTGCTTCCACAATGAAAGCAAGGCAGCCAGGGGGTGCGGTGCATGGGGAGAGGATATAACAGAAATCCTCCTATTTGATGCTTATACTCCAGTCTCCCCAATCACTTTTCCCCCTCAGAATTCTATTATACCAATAAGTAATCCTCCACACTTGGGCTCAAGTAATCCACTCCATTTAAAGGAGATAGCAATGCCACATATCAGTGCTAAGATACAGCTCCTGTGATTCTAGGAAATTTAAGATTATTACATGAGAAAGCAATACCAACAAATACAGTGTGAGCCAGTGTGGTGTAGTGGTAAAGAGTGGTAGACTTTGAGCTGGAGAGTCAGGTTTGATTCCCCACTCGTCCACATGATCAGCCGACTCTAACCTTCGGGGGTAGGGCGGTATACAAAACCCAATAATAAATAAAATAAATAAATAATCTGGTGAACTGGATTTATTTCCCTACGCCTTTCACACGAATCCTGCAGGGTGACCTTAGGCTAGTCATAGTTCTCTCAGAACTCTTTCAGCCCTACCTACCTTAGGTGTCTGTTGTAGGGAGAGGAAGGGAAGGAGTTTGTAAGCTTTGTAAGCTTTGAGACTCTTTATAGGAGAGGAAAGCGGGGTATAAATCCAAACTCTTCTTCTACAAGCAGAAAAATCCCAACATTCCTCTTTAGCCATAAGTATGTTATGTACACAGAAGCAGATACTTTTTTTCAGTGTAGTGCCAAATTAGCTTTTATAACAACATAAAAATCATTTTATCAAAACTACAAAGGCTAAAGTCAAGTGTTTCCATTATGTTATTCTAGTGGTTTCCACGTCATCTTGTCATACCCACACTAAGTTAGAGAGGTGCTTTGTTAGGCTACCAGTTTCCTATAGGTTCACCATAACCTTGGGACCTCATCTCACAAAAGCCTGCAAACAACTTATTATGAAGCAGGCGGCTTAAACAGTCAATAATCCTACCATTTACACTTGAAAGGTAGTCATATAAATAACTGTGTTCTAAGAGGAAAAAAAATCCCCTAATTTTTATGAGAACTGAAGCAGATGTTTCAGCCTTTGCTTCCAGAAAGACCACAGAACTTAGTTACTGAAAGTTGTAAATTAGAAGGACAAAATGAGATACAAAAGGGATATAAGCCGTGAGATCATTAGTTAAACTGTATTTTTTTTTCCTTCACAAGCAGTCTTTGGGGCAGTTTCTCACAGTTATACATCTTTCGAAGCTGCTAGAGTGTGTAAAATGAACTTCAGTACAGTAAATAAATACAAACACGGCATCCATCTATTGAAGAGCAATTCAGTGAAATGACATAGATACTTTCCCCATCATATGGTTTTTTTCTGTGAGTCCAAAAAAAAATCCTTTTAATGTAAAAGATTTGCATTCAGTGTCTTTCAGTTAAATATCAAATTGGGTTAGATTCAGCCCACTAATTCATTCAGTCTCACCCAGTTTCCATTCCTTACTACAGAACCCATCCCATATGGCATGAGAGTCCCATGTTCCCTAGCATAGGCTGTTTGAGTCAGGGGCGTAACACCCAGGGGGACATATGGGGTCAAATATCCTGGGGCTGCAGCCATTTAGTCACGTGGGGTGCAGAAAATCATCCCCCACACCCCTTCTCCTTCCCTTCTTCAGGACTTTGCTCATGGTGGGGGAGGGCAATCAGCCGTATAGGGTGGGGGAGCAGAAAACTCAAATTTTGCACCAGGTTACATTTTCCCTAAATACACCTCTGCTTTAGGTAGTCAAAGAGGACCCTCCATTGCCTTTGTCATCAGTCAGCTGAATCCAACCCATTATGCCGAACGTCTTTTACAAACTCCAGGACAAAGCCAGCAAAAGCCATGTAATCTGATATGTTTTCCCACCATCAATACTAATGGAAACACATACATGTGGGGGTAAATAAAAACTCATTACTGTTTTAAGGCACCTTATTCACGCTGGTGCAAAGTAGGAGTATACCTATTAGAACAGAGAGTAAATGACACAAGAAACATAACCTTACAAACTAGCTCCAACATACAGACAGCCTTAGTATGAAAAAATATCAAAATGCGGACTTTCTGGAAAGGATGTCGCCTCCAATTTCTAAGACTTTTTGTGAACGGCAAGGTGCCAAGTCTTGTCTTGCCAAGACTCCAAGTAAATTATCTCCTCTTTTTTGAGTGCCTCTTTATTTCTGGCCAGGCTGATGACACATAAAGCAGGGTATGGTTTATTCATTTTTTTAAATCACAGTATTAGGGTTACCTAAAGCCCATTTCAGTGCTAGTCCTGCCATTCGATGGGAACATGAGAACAGCATTCCCAAATCAGATCAAAAATACATCTTCTCCATCATCCAGTTTGCATAGTGTTCAACTAGGCATCTCCAGGAATCAATAATCAGGGCAGAAAAGCAATTGTCCTCCCTCACTGTTACTATCTAGAAACTGGTATACAGTAACATACAGTTTCAAAACTGAGAGGACCCATTTGGCTATCAAGGTCTATTCTCCATGAATTTGTCTAACACTCTTTTGAAGTCAGTCTATGCTAAAAGCTACCAGCATCATCACACCCTTTGGAAGCTAATTTTGTACGTTAATCATTTACTGCATGAAAATATACTTTCTTTTATATGTCTTCATCAACCACTCATCAATTTGTTTGGGTGACTCAGAATTCTAGTATCATATATTTAATTCTGAACCTGTCCCCTGTGTGGATAGAAAAATCCAGACAATGGGGTCAGATTCAGATATGGAGCATTTTTACAGAGACCTAAAAGACGCCCTGTCCCCCAAACTTGCAGAAAAATGTGAAAAATGGAGGAAATTAATATCCTGAAAAAGGAAGAATATTGTTTGTACAAGCTAAGGTGCACTCCCTTAGGGCAACTGTGGGGAGGGGAGAAGGTACTGCCATCACCACCACCTAAGCCAGAGAGGAGAAAGTTGGAACTGTTTCTCCTGCATGTGTCATGAAGGCAGGGGAGGGGGAGCTGAAAGAAGGAGCTGCTGCCACTTGAGTTAAGGAGGCAGAAGAGGTGGAATGCAGGTAGACAGGTATTGTTATTGATTTTTCTTTTATTAGATTTCTATACCACCCTTTCCCTCTTGGCCTTGAGAGGTGGGCAGAGGGGGACGGGGGAGGGAAGTGAGAATCACACACACACATGCACACACACATGCACACACTGCCAGCACCCTCCTCGTGAGCAAAGCAGCTGTTGGCAGCACCTATGTAGACAGGTGATCTGGCCACCAACTTGTCATGCCAATAAGAAGGGGTCCCAGAAGGATGACATTCCACTCTCAAGTCTCATTGGTCCCCTGCTTGTTGCCTTTAGCCATTATTGGGACCTGAATAGCCTTTAAAAAACAGGATGTACATATTAAACAAACGATGCACAATTTAATATACCTCCCTTTTAATTTTATACACCTCCCCTTTAAGTCGTTTCTTTTCTAGCTCGCGATCCAGCAGCTGGGGCTCTACAGTGTATCTGAAGTTCCCAACCTGTCTGTTGAACATCACTGGGCTGAAGCATAAGGGATATTTTACCACTCCTTGTTCAAAGAAAAAATAACAGTACAAAATCATAAAAAGCAGCAAAAGATCAGTAATAAGCAGCTGCAAAAACCAGCTAGGATATAGTACAATATAAAAAGTTTATTCATAAAGAAGTAAATTATTAAAATGATTTCAAAAAGTAGACCTAGGGCAGCCCAATCTGGGGTAGGGGGAAATGCCCCTCTGGAGGCCACATGGACTTAAGTTGGTGGAAATGCCCTCCCCAGGGCACTTATCCTGGCAGAGGGGGAAACCCTCTAGCACCTGGGTGCTGTGGTGCCCTGTGATGGCTGGCCCCAGTGCCCAGCTTTGTGTCGATGCTCCCACACCACTCCCAGCTACGTTGGCATGGTGGGGGAATTCCAGGGGGCATTCTGGGGGACAGGGCCTCATTTGATTTCCGTGTTTGTGTTCCTGTTTGACTTCTTTATTTGAGCAATGCATCCACACTTTTCCTTTAGCGGTGACCACAACTCTACTTGTTAGCCACTCTGGTCTTCTCCTGGAATGCCATACAGGGGGCTTAATATTTATTTTGTTTCTTTATAAAATATCTATGGGAACCAGCCTAGGGCAATTTGCAAAATAAAATTGAATAAAAATATAAAACACTGACATTTGTTTGTACATTAAGTGGATTCTTTTCTAACCAGAAGTTCTCTGCAGACTTTTTTGTGCTGAAGGTTCCTTAATGGTTGTAAATTATGACATGAGGTAAGTCGTTCAAGGCTACCAACGATTCGGAAATAGTTGGTTTAAAGGAATGCACTTTGGAGTGAGCTCCAAATTCTCTATTTTCTAGCTAGCTGTGATCTACGGCTTCACCTGACTCTGGGCTATCGATAAAAATTTTAACAAACAATGATTCCACAAGGGGCATCTCCTATTGACTCCCCACCACTGTGGAAACTACCTCTGTGCTTCCAAATGTAACAAGCTTTGAGTCCATAAGAGATCTGTGTGAACCCCCTTGGCCCACAATTACAAAAATGTTTAGGCTTCTTTATTTCTTTTAAGTTTTCTTCTCCTTTGATATGAGCAATTTTGATCTCACTCTCCTTCCAGAATGTTTTGAACAGTCAGCAACAATGTAGATGTTAGCACCTGTTACTCATGGCTTTTCCTAACCTCCCCCCCCCCCCGACACACACACACTTTTCTCCTTAGCTGAGCAATCCCTTTGTTATGTTCATATCAGAATGCCACTGATCTTTCTTTAATGTCTGTGAATTGTTCAGAGATTGAAGGGAGTCGACATAATTTGCTCATCGCAAGATACTGCAATCCATTGGGAAAGAATACAATGCTAAAAATGACACAAATTGCACAGGAGACTAAAAATAAGGTTCCACTGCTTAACAAAATCAGTCCCAAATCCCTTCTCACTTCAAAACTTTGTACTTGCTTTGCACCCCTTTGAAGCTTACCTTTAGCCCCGCAAAGTTGCTTCAAAATTACCTTCTCTGGATTTAATGTCCTATGGAAGAAGAGTTGATTTTTATACCCTGTTTTTCTCAACTTCTAAAGAGTCTCAAAGGCCTTTTCTGCATAGGCCAATTAAACTGGGATAACACTGGTTAAAAAACGGGGTTAAAGGGGAACTTCGCACGGATCCCAATCCTAATGTGGATCCCCTCCACGTTTCCCTCCGCCAACCTGGGTTTTTCGAGAATCACATTATGTGCAATTCTTTTGTTTTAATGCGGCTTGCAGCCACAGCAGAGCAAACAGCCGCGGCTGTGAGCTGTGTTACAACAACAGAACCGCACATAACGCAATTCTCGAAAACCCCTTCCCCGACTCCCATCTGCGGAGCCATGCAGTGGAAACGGGTTGTATCATGGCCTGGGAAGGGGGGGTGTCGATCCAGCCTGCCTGCAAAGCATAGGGAGGGGGGGAAAACCAGAAGGGAAGAACAAAAACAATGCACCTTCATGCGAAGGTGCACACGCCGGCCAATGTGCTGGCTGTTCTCGGGACAGAGACATGTGAAGGGGCCAGGACGATGCTTTCCCCTGCTTTTATTGGCCTGTGCAGAGAGGGCCAAAGTGGCTTACAATCACTTTCCCACAACAGACACCTTATGAGGTAAGTGGGGCTGAGAAAGTTCTGGGAGAAATGTGACAAGTTCAAGGTCACCCAGTAGGGGAAACAACTCTGGTTCACTGGATCAGAGTCTACTACTCATGTGGAGGAGTGGGGAATCAAACCCAGTGCTCCAGGCTGCTGTCTGCCATTCTTTACCACTACACCAGGGGTAGGGAACCTGCGGCTCTCCAGATGTTCAGGAACTACAATTCCCATCAGCCTCTGTCAGCATGGCCAATTGGCCATGCTGGTAGGGGCTGATGGGA